>NW_026534341.1:3108607-3109963 GCF_026225885.1 Hylaeus anthracinus | reverse complement strand
TTTGCTTTTCTAAACGGCCAGATCCTTCGAATTAAATCTTGAAATTAAAACATGAAATTCAAGGAATTCGAGAACTGAATCGGAGCTGTAGATTGCAGGCACATTTGTAATATGTACGTTGGGGAAAAAAACAATAACTAGACCTTCGAGAAAACCTGTAATATAAATGCGATAGTAAGCATACGTACAACGGTTTATTGAGTTCGGTTACATAATCTTTCTTTTTTTATCCTTTTTAACTTCAGAAGGAGTATATTTAAATAAACATGCAAAATTTTGAGTTTTTCATAAAGGTACAGCCAGCTTCGTATGTGTATTTAGCAATAACAAGTAACAAGTGTAATTTTGAAAAGTAAAGTAAATGAGTCGCGTTACCATCTCGTAACGGGTATATTTAATAGAGTTTGTTATTACAAACTCCAAAGAACGCTTGAAAGTTTGTAATTCTACAAGACATCCTTGAAGATATCCTATTGTTTCCATATAAATAATATAATTTGGATATAAGAAATCCTATGAATTCCGGAATATTTATCAAACTCAAACGACGCTGGTGTATATTCGTATAAATTCGCGAAAGTGGACAATTCCGAAGATCGGGCGAAATTATCGTTCGGTGAATTCGCTTTCTTTTTTATCTGTACCGTATTTTTTTTTTTTTTTTTTTTTTTTTTTTTTTTTTTTTTTTTTTTTTTATACGTATTTATCGTATTTACGGTTATTCGTTGGTAGCGCAGGAAAACTTCTTGAAGTGGATTCACGGGAACGTGATTGGAAAAGTGAATAACCAGGAGGTGCATTCGTCAGCAGTAAGCAAGCTGTGCTCCTTTCGCGAAAATACATAAAGTAAATTGGAGAATATTGGGAGGGAATAGGAGGAGGAAGAGAAGAAGATGAAAAGCGTGGCCATTGAAATAATGAGGACAAAGGAGGAAGGAATCTCCGTTCGGTAGATCGCGGGTAGGTGGCTCGGTGGATCAGTGGATCGACGGATCAGTAGATCTGGGGAAACCGGGATAGAAAAGGATGAGTTTGTGCAATGAACAACCAAATTCGTGTGTTTCGAAACTTCTAACCGTGCTCGAAGTTGCTCGGAGGCCGAGTAATTAACGATATTTCAGGGGTAATTAAACGCATCCAATCTAGCTGAAGGGTTGGCTGCTAAAGGCCTTCGGCTTCAGAAGTTCGAAGATGGTACTGCTCGAGGAAACCGCATTTTCTATGCACCCTTTACCCTCCAAGAAACCGCTCTATTGGCAGCTTCTCTTCTATCTTGCTCTCGTCATCTTTGTTTACGCCTTTCCACCGTTCTCTCTCTCTCTCTCTCTCTCTCTCTCTCTCTCTCTCTCTCTCTCT
>NW_026534341.1:3101043-3108597 GCF_026225885.1 Hylaeus anthracinus | reverse complement strand
CTCTCTCTCTCTCTCTCTCTCTCTCTCTCTCTCTCTCTCTCTCTCTCGCTCTCTCGCTCTCTCTCTCTCGCTCTCTCGCTCTCTCTCTCGCTCTCTCTCGCTCTCTCTCGCTCTCTCTCTCTTCTCTCTTCTCGTTCCTTCTATTTCTCATATACGCACATACATTTGGCATACATTAGATTTCGATACACGAGGATAAAAGCATACCGTGGAAATACATAAATCGCAAGGGATGGTCTTGATACACTGTCAACGGGGTTATCGATAGAGACAGTAGTGCAAGGTTATAGATGTAGTAGAATTTCACGTGTATCGACGTGTAATATGATTTTTGGATGGTAAAACGTATTTTCACAAATGTTCCTGTACCGGAGTTTCAATCTACAAAAGTTTGATAAAAATAGATGTTTACAGTAAGTCTTGCGAAAACTTCAGTTCTTACGTAATAATCTGTTCTCTGTACATATTTTATTCCGACTATTTGTCACAAATGTTACTCTACGTATTTGCAAAACGTTGCTTATAGTTTAATGTCAGTAGCAACACAACGTTTTCCTATAAACCAAACAAGTAGACACTGTTCGAAGATATTTCACGTCTTTATCAATGCAATGCACTCGCTCGGTAGAGCAATGGACTGCGTTGGTAAAACAGAGCGTTCCGATGGTAACAAATTTCTGTACAGTTTTCGAAGTGTACCCCGAGGGATTCTCTGCGAGTAAGAAGAACATTGTCGGTTGAATCGTAGCTAGGAATTGACAGTGAGCATCCTCGTCGATATATTATTCCGTCGATAAAATAGAACGATACGATTTATAAGGGGAAAACACGAAGAATTATATCTCTAACGAAATTCTTTACCATGAATCGCTAATCATGGTGGGAAGAAAGGGGAACAATATACTGCGGCATGCTATTACATGCAAATCCTATTACTATTGTTACTATTAATTCTTTGAGGCACACTGTTACAAAATAAAAATAAAATTCAAACACAGAATAACATCGTGAACAACTTGCAAACGCGTGGCACACGAATGACAAATTTTTAAATAAAATAGTAAAGCTAATACAAAAGATGGGATAGTTTTTACTCCACCTAACTAACGCGTTTGGACATGTATACATTTCTGATTCCACTTATTTACTTATTGTTCCTTTAGCATCGATTCATAGCACTGCCACACGAGTGACAAATTTTTAAATAAAATAGTAAAAGATGAGACAATTCTTACCCCAGCTAACTTCGAACAGTTAAACCACGTTAAAATTTCTAATATTTCTAACGATATTCTTTGCCATGAATCGTTAATCATGTTGGACAAAAAAACGTGAAATAATATACTGTGGTACGTTCTTTTATTTTTAAATTGCATACGAAGCGTGAACGTGTATACGAAGGTTCGATTATTGCGTGAATAACTTTACTATTAATTTATTATTCCCTCAAACTGAAACCAGCCAAAGATCCCTAAATGTCCAAATCTAATTAGAACCTCAACGAACGTAAAAAAGGAAAAGAAGAAAAATAAAAAAAAAATGACGGAAGTAACGGTAACGTAACGAATCTGGTTAAGTAAAAGCACGGAGCACGGAGTGTAGTATTTAACGCATACGAAGACACGCAAGTTGCATTAAGAAGTCGAAAAGAGAAACTGAATATTGGTTTGAAACATGCACCAACCGCTAGTGAATGAATGAAACAGAAAGAGCTAGGGAAGGAGAAAGAGGAGATTGGTAGGGGGAGGAAAGGGAGGTCTGGTAATGTGACTAAATGAATCCACTAACGGGGTTGGTTTTGCAGTAATGGAAGGGGTAATTAAAACCACCCTTCTGCGGATGCGGACCGAGCTAGATCTACTCTTCAGGGCCGCAATACCACGATCAACTAAAATTATTTGGCGATGAAATTTCGTTCGTTTAATCCTCGTCTTTGGTTGTTATTAAGCTGCGGATCTTTGTGCAAAATCAAATCTTCGCGAAGAAGATTTAGAAAAATCGAACCTAAGTAGGAATCTATTTTTTAACCGACTTTAACCGAAAAAGGAGGAGGTTACTCAATTCGACATATATATATATTTTTTATTCTGCAAATATTATAACGTGAAAATTTACTTTCAATCTTTTTTATATTCTTCCATGTTGTTCGCATATTGTTTGGATTTTGTGGCTTCTTGCACATTCAAATTTCCTATAAATGCATAAGGATCCGCGGTGTAGTTATAATTCATCTCTGGAATATTTTAGACGCTTATTTTCACCCAAGGTGCTATGTAACTATTCTTATTATTGATACAAAATTTGATGTCTCTCAACTGAAGAAAGACTGCCGGTAACAGTAAAGTTTAGTTCTCTGTTTAAGATTCTAAAATAACGTTAAATTTACTCCTCATAAACCGAATGTACGCCGAACGATGAGTGTTTCTCCAGAGCGCGAGAAACGTAATTTTCACTTAAGAAATGGTTAACAGTTTCTCTGCGATATTATATATGAAATTCGACGCACAGACTTGTTTAACACGTTCACTGGCGTGATATTGTTTTATCTTCTCTCTAGAGAGGTCTGTTTAATTTGCAACGTGAAAAGTAGAAATATTCGGTAATGCTACTGTGTGTATTCGTTACTTTTTGTCATTTTTTGCGACGATAAAACCGAACATTTTACAAAATGTCCGAGTTCGTTCGTTGAGAGTGACTTTAAAGCTCGTCGTCGATTTAATGTCGCGATCATCAATGACGCATCGGTATCATTAAAATCATCGGTATCATTAAAATCGTCGGTGAACACCATGGTAATCAAAGGATTTCGTGAAGAACGCGAAGATACCTGGTGCATTTCTATAATTATTTCAGTAAATAATCGCTCGATATTTTTGCTTACTTCGAATAATCAAAAGTCGGTGAATTTGTTTTATAACTTTCGCTCGAGTAAGAATTTCACGAAATAAGAGTATCGCGAGATAAATGCTGGCACAATGAGAAATTAATACGATGGTATCTGATAAAGTTTAGTCGAGCAGAGTTCGAGCAAATGAATGAATTAATCGGTTTGGATAAGGGAACGAGAGCGTTGCAGGTAGCATGATGGGAAGAAATTCTAGATGCATTGGCGGCCCTGGAATTCTCGATTCAGTCGTCGAGGGAACTGCGGCAGTGATGCTTTGCAAAATGGAACTGATTAACAAAGATTCAGAAAGGCACACATCCAATTTCCCCATTTTTCGTAAAACCGTCCTCTAATTATCGGTAATTCATTTACTGGCTTGTACGATCGAGTCGACACGCTTATTCGCGTCCCTCGAGATGTTTAATTCTTTGTCGCGGCATATCATAATTGTACCGAGCATATCTCAATATATTCTCGGTTTCGATAAACACGGTTCCCCGGCGTTCCTTGGGCTCCGTTATTATTTCGACAAATAATCGTTCGATGTTTTTTGCTCACATCAAATAATCAGAAATTGGTAAATTCGTTTCTAGTTGTTTCTATTAAAATCTCGATTAACGGAACGTCTTTACGAACTACATCGTTCGCAGATGCTTCCTCGTAAATTACGTTCCGTCGAAAAATTCTATCGTTTTTTTAAACGGTCGGTTTGATTTCCTCCTTGCTAACACTGACACGCTAAGAAATTAATACGCGTGTTCGGAGCTGTTTTTTCTGGAACGCGAAACGATCGCCAACTAATCGCTAATTGAATCGCGATACGTTTTACGAACGAGTGAAATTCAATGCGACGAAATGGTAGAGAAGCTCGGCTTGCTAATTGAAACGTGGACAGAAATTTTATGATGATTAATGAAAAAAAAAAAAAAAAAGAAAAAAAAAGAAGGGTATGTACAAAAATAAAGGATATTTTTCTTTATTTGATATTGGCGAGCTCAAGCTGGCAGAAACATTGTTCGAAGGTACGAATAGCGACTAACTTTTCTCTAGAGAGTTTCTCAACGAATACAAGCACTGTCTAGGGGGAAGGGGGGGCGTAATCAATGAATGGACCAGGCGGACAATCCTTCTGTTACAAAAGCCTGACATTTTTCGGCTTTTCAGTGTCATTACCATAATAATGCGAATAAAAGGGAATTCTCGGAGTCCAGACTAGTCTCCTTCGCTCCCGCCCGTTCACCTCCGGTTCCGGGAAAGGATGGAACTAATGAATAGATTTTTTCTAGCTGAGGTATGGCCGACGCAGCGATGGAAAAATAACTCGCTTCTTTTTCCTAGTATTTATGTTTATTCACTCCGTTATAAAGAGCACACTATATAAATATATATACATATATATATATATATAAAAATATATTATCTACTGCCATACTCTGCCATGAATTTTACGCAACGTTACATGCATGTTCGTTCGTTCTTTTATTTAACACGTTGATCGCCATGTCACCCATACATGGGTGACAGTGCTTTTCACTGAAGAACTAAAAAAAATGAATTCCGAAAGTCAACCATCAAAGGGAATGAAATCAAATGGAATTCATGAATTTTTACGAAGTTACAAAAATAAATACGACGATCGATGTTCGATTACGCAGTCTCCAGTAGTTTAAATAATATTTCATTTTAGCAGAAACTATTAATAAGAATGTTTGTCTGGCATTCAGTGTGCTAAAGTGCGTAACTTATTATACAAAGTTATCGCACTACTGCTTACTTGTTACTAGCTTATTTCCATTTCTCTTGTCATCGTCTCACACGACTTTTCCGTTGTTTTAATATTGTTTGAAGTATATATGTTACTTCTCACCTATTACCTGCTCAGGTACCTCGGGGTTGCTAAATTCGTACTGTAACTATAAACACCGTTACAGTCCCTGACGGTGGATTACATCCATGTTGCGCTATAATTATTGTATAGTCATTATTAAGTAAGTAAGTATAGTCATTATTATTAAGCAAGATATTGTATAATATAGGTACTTGTACAGATATATTGGGATTCGACTTCAACTTATTAAGAAAATGGAACGTAAAGAGTTTTTCAAAAGAACCTTCACGATTTTATAACATTTTTTAACCTTTCATGTCTGACTGCGATTATGTGTGGTTTCGTTTAAAATTCTACAAAATCATATATATTTATTTGATATCGTTAGTGTTTTATTAAAAATGAAAATTCTAAAGGTCTTGTTAGCAAAAGACTCTATAAGGAAACCTCGAGAAAATTTAAAAATTAGAACGGAATGTGAGAAACAATGAAAAGCAGACAATTTTATGGTTTTATGATTCATTTATTATGTTAGGTTGTCCGAAAAGTTTCTCTCGTTTGATTAATAATTAATACGTACGCAATATTTGATGTTTTGTGTTACATTACAAAATTGTGTACAATTCATTTCGCTCCATTACTGTTACAGCGTCAATGTCTACAAAATTGTCCGTTTATATAAACACTGTCGCAGAAAATAATTGAACGCAACTCACGAAAGAAACTTTTCGGACAACCTAATGCAAAACTAGCGACGCGTACGAGACGAGACGTGATTTCTACGATCTCGATCTCGATCTCGACAAATCTCGAAACGTCCATATCGAATCGCGTACTTTCGACAATTTAGAATGTACGATCTCGATCTCGAGGAGATCTCGACGAGATCTTGACGAGATTTTCACAATACTGGCAATACAGTTCAAAATATGCCAGTATCTGTTCATGTTTTATCGAATCAATAATAGAATATCTATTTCACCGGGAAACGTAAATATTATTCTAAAAAATAAGGTATAATTAATTATTAACCCTTCGCACTCGAGAGGCGACTCTCAGTCACCGCTAGGTTTTCTTCAGGTTTAACTTCTTTGGAAGCTTTGAAAGCTGACCTGATTCTCAAATCAAAACAATATTTTAGAAAGAATGTTAGCGCGGATAAAAGGCAATTCTGCCGTACCGACTAGCAATATTTGAACAACGTTATACAATATCGAAATCACAGAAAACTACGACAGTTACATCGATCCCGTACGCATATTTTACGTGTCAATTAAAAAACAATGTTTTCATTATTCCCTATACAATAATTCTCCCTCTATTATTCTCACCTATGTACACGCGCAAGCATTCGCGCGTTAACACGTTGGCTGCCGATCTAAAACTCGTAATAATTTCAAACAAGTTCAAATTTTCTCTAGAAACTATTAAAAATTGGATAGCTCAACATCTGTCATAGTATTTAATTCGTTAACGATCGTCGAATTCACGAGTCCCGTCCAGATTTATTTTCGTTATTGTCTCATGTTTGAAATGAATTTTATTAGTTCCTTAATGACGAGGCCTATCCATTTCTGGATGACGTGACGACCAACGCGTTAAGCTTGCGTGCTTACACGTGTACTCGTAATATTTATATGCGTACAGATCGAAACAAACGTAGAAACATGCGCATAGAAATGGAAGAGTGTGATTTCGGAAACAAAGGTACAAGGTGCGTGTTTGTGTTCATGTATTTACACGTAGATATAGGTAAGTATGAAAAAAAAAAAAAAAAAAAAAAAGAAAATAATAACATGTACCTACACAGGGAAGAAGTTATGTAAATGTAGAGAGTAAACACGTAAGTATATATCTTTAGTTGTGAAAGGTAGAGAAAGAGGAAGAGGAGACAGAAACGTGGAAAGGGGTTGACGTCGAAACGAACATTGTGCGCACGCCATAACGTAGCAATAACAGTGTTCCATTATATGTTGGTAGACAGGAGGAGGAGGGAAGCCGGGGGAGAGGTGGTGGTGGTGGTGAGATTGCAAAACATGCCTAGATTAATGTTTTCTCATTCCACCGACCGCTTGTACATCGGGTACACCTCCATTCCCCTCGCTACTGTGATTCGTTCGCCAACCACTACCCTTCCTAAGCCACGTTTCCACCCCAGAATTACGGTAGCTCTGTCGCGTGACAATGAAAACTACGAATTGCATTGCGTTTCTACCTTTCCATAACTACCCCTCTTCCCTCCCACTTTCCTTTTCTCCGCTCCTTCATCCCTCCCACTACGCTACGTACACCATCTTACGCCCCTCCTCCCTGTTCGTCCCTTTAACTCCGTTTCCCTTCGACGTATCAATTAGTCGCGTGTTTGTTTGTTAACTCGCTACGGTAACTACTATTAGACTCTTGTTCATAAACATTAGGTTGTCCCGAAACTTTCTTTCGCGTGTTGCACACAATTATTTCGCGTGACAGTGTTTATATAGATAGACAATCTAACTTCATTGATATCGATGGTGTAACAGCAATGGAGCAAAATGAATCGTCCGCAATTAAGTAATCCAACATAAAACTTAAAATACGAAAGAAACTTTTCGGACAGCCTAATGTGTGGACACTTACTACCTTCGGTGAACAATTAATTTACACTGAAAATTGTTGCTGTACTACTTTTCTTGCTACATTCTATATTGGGTGAGGATTTAACGATATTTAATGATGTTTCATGTTTTTAAGTGTGGACACTTGCTACCTTCGATGAATAATTAATATACACCGAAATTTGTTTCTAATATAACTTTTCTTGCTACATTCTATACTTGGTGAGCATTTAACGATATTTAAT
>NW_026534341.1:3097752-3101033 GCF_026225885.1 Hylaeus anthracinus | reverse complement strand
TTTTCTTGCTACATTCTATACTTGGTGAGCATTTAACGATATTTAATGATATTTTATTTTTTTAAGTGTGGACACTTGCTACCTTCAATGAATAATTAATATACACCGAAATTTGTTTCTAATATAACTTTTCTTGCTACATTCTATACTTGGCGAGCATTTAACGATATTTAATGACATTTCATGTTTTAATTAAAAGTTCAGAAAGAATGTTTGAAACATTGTCGAATGCTTGCGAATATTTTAGCAAATAACGTAACCAGTACTGTTGGTGTTCACAGTCTAACGAAACAAATCGTTACCATCCCAAATTAGACAAAATTTGTAAGTAATTCGAAATCCAGATAATGCCCAGATATTCTTAATGATAAATAGTTGCAAAAACGTTTGGATTAACATCACCGACGACTAACAAAGAAGAATACAGCGACCAATGTTGGTTAGGTGGCAACGTTCAGGAGATCGCGCGATGGATACCCACGCCAATTTCCATTTACATCGATTGCTTGTTTTATGGCCTATATATGACCATACAGTACTATCATTATCAGTTTTATACTTTTCCATTCATTTTTCAACAACTTTACCAACACTTTTGGGAAAAATGTTAACCGTACCGCGCGAATATCGTTTTTCCAATTAGGTCCAAAAGTGCCCATTTTTGAGCGTCCTCGGTCTGTTACGTATGTTTCGAACCTTTCTGCTTACAGAAAGGTTTACATAACTTACGACTGGATAAACTAAACCAAGCTAAACTGAAAAGTATGTTTCGCTCGTCAAAGATTTTCTTGCTCGTACATTTGCGTTACACAGGGGTTTGCTATTCAAGTAAATTTAAACTGCAGGCTAAAAAGAACGTTAGCGTGAATAAAAGGTAATTTTACCGTACCAAGTAGCGATACGCGAATAACGTTAAAAAAATGTCGTAATCGCTGAAAACTACAACAGTCGTATCAGTCCCGTATGCATATCTTCTCTTCGGCTGTAAAACAATGAACTACTTGCTCCTTGTTCGCAGCATGCGATAACGACGACGAAGAAGGCGCCTCTTCATATCCTTTCTTCTCCTCGCCCTTCTCGTTCCATTCTACCTTTCTTGTTCTGCTTTTTTAATGCAAAATGAGAGGGAAATAGAAGCAGGGAGAATAAGAGGTGTCCATGCGTGGATTCTCGCATCGACACTCCCGTGGATGCATCTCGGAATCGCCTCGATGACGTTAAAAGGAGACTCGATAAACGGGCTGCATTGTCGTATCGCGAAGAAGAAAAAGGCTCGCTGTCTTTTTTCCTCGGCTGTTTTTTTCTTTCTTTTTTTTCTTTTTTTTTTTTTTTATCAACTGCTCCGTCATAAAAGTGTACTTAATGAAAATGGCTTCCTTTAGGCAGATTTTAAAAAGGAAAAAAGTAATTTCCTTCGTCATAAGAATCGAGATCAACGAGCAACCTCCCCCGTCCCCCTACTTCGCTCGGCAACTAGTTTAGAAAATGTCTTAATTCAAAGGAGAACTTTTAAATATAACAATGGAACGCTTTATTCGACGTTCGAGCGCTCGATGTTGAAATGGAAGAACGTTCTTACGTTCGGAACACGAGGAGATACCTGCGAAACAGCAGTTGCTTCTGAAACTGGAATTTCGATGAGTCAAAGGCGCTTAACGTAGCGACGCTGAAGAATAAGTATTTAACTATTTTAAAACGATTACGTGCACAAATATGTTCGGTGGGTTTGCATATATTCAGCTGTAGTTACATTCGAAATTGAAATTTTTTTTCCCGCCGATCGGTGCCTCAAGGTATTAGCTCGCGCTACTAGGTTCACCGTGTAACTTTAACCTGATTGGTATATAATCACGATAATAACGATACTTCGCACCGTGACGTTTCGGAAAGAGCACGTTCGACATTGTATCCTTTTCGCAGTTTAGTCGAAGAAAAATGCTGCCGAGACGTATTCTCTAATTGATTCTCGTGTTCGATCCTTCGAAGAAGTCGAGAAAAGCATTAACGAGTTTATCGATGACATCGAATCAAAACCACCATCTTTTTATAGCTTATAGTTTACAGTCTTATGTATTTGTATATTTTATATATACCTGAAAAGTGGAAGAAGCGCGTAGAAAGTAACGGCGATTACTTTGAAACATAACGTACATTCCTTTTTCCTACAAATAGTCATCGAATATACGATGAAAAGGCACCGAACTTGTTTGTACACCTAATCAAATTCCGAATTTGTAACTTAGGCCACGCAAGGGCTAACATTTCAATTAACACGTCGAATAATTGTAATACGGTTTACGATTTCGTCAAAGCCATGCACCATCGAATCAAAGAATCGGAGAAATGTTGACGGGGGGGGGGGGGATTAAACAATACTTTATATTGTGCTCCTAGTCGATGTAGGCATATTCCTGCTTCTTTCTTTGTTGAAATACGACGGCGTTCAAAGTCCATGTGTAATTAGAGAATGAAATAGGATTAACAGATGTGCAGAGAACAGCGAATAGAGTACAGATAAAGGACATTGATTTCGTCCTACGCACCCTTCTCTTTATCGAAACGTCTCAAATTGGTACATTTATGTAATAGTTGCGCACTTTCTCGATGTCGTCTATATAATATTTAATTAGAATTTCCACATAGACGAACGAAATGATCGATCATTGAAAAGTCGAGTTCATTTGTGTCTTAGGTGTACGAATAAGTCCGGTGCCTTTTTATCGTATATTCGATGTTTATTTAGAAGGAAAAGTAATATACGGTATGTTTCAAAGTAATCACCGTTACTTTCTACGCGCTTCTTCCGCATTTCGGGTAGTTGACGGATTACGTTTCTATAAAAACGACGGTGGTTTTGATTCGATATCATCGATAAACTCGTTAATGCTTCTCTCGACTTCTTCGAAAGATTTGAAACGAGGATCAAGAAAGTGGCGTTGCAGCGACCGAAGAAAATGGTAATCTGAGGGGGCCATATCTGGAGAATATGCCGCGCGAATGAGAATCATTTTTGTAGCCTCAGCAGCACTTTTCTTCGACTCAAACGCGAAAAGAATACGATGTATAATGTACTCTTTCTGAAAAGTCACGGGGCGTAGTATTGTTTTTCGATGTTATGTACCAATTAGGTTTAAGTTACATAGTGAATTTAGTAGCGGGAAGCTAATACCTCAAGACATCTAATTTCTGCGCGAACAAAATTTCAATTTGAAATGTAATTTCTGCGCGAAAAAGTTTCAATTCGAAATGTAATTTCTGCGCGAACAAAATTTCAATTCGAA
>NW_026534341.1:3095320-3097742 GCF_026225885.1 Hylaeus anthracinus | reverse complement strand
TTTCAATTTGAAGTGTAATTTCCGCGCGAACAAAATTTCAATTTGAAATGTAATTTCTGCGCGAACAAAATTTCAATTCGAAATGTAATTTCCGCGCGAACAAAATTTCAATTTGAAATGTAATTTCTGCGCGGAAAAGTTTCAATTTGAAATGTAATTTTTGCGCGAACAAAATTTCAAATTGAAATGTAACTTCTGCGCGAACAAAATTTCAATTTGAAGTGTAATTTCCGCGCGAACAAAATTTCAATTCGAAATGTAATTTCAGCGCGAACAAAATTTCAATTCGAAATGTAATTTCAGCGCGGAAAAGTTTCAATTCGAAACGTAATTACAGCTGAATACATGTGAACGCACCGGACTTATTTGTTCACCTAATACTGAAATATTGCTGCATATCGGTAAGAACGTAGATTCGTTGGTTAAAAATGCGAAGTGTACCGTTATTAAATTGACGGTTCGCATTAGTCGCGGGAACAAGAGAATTTCTTGGCTACGGTAGTGGGACAGAAGGGACAGCGGGATGGCAGGGGACCAACCGTGGAACAAAAGCCGAGATTTTTAATCTCCTTTTGCCGTAAAAACGAAGAATCGTCCCTCGCCTTCGTTTATTTATGTATTTCATACAAACGGCCGACCGGGGTTGCATTATATTCGATTCTCCTCGAGTCTGCCTACCATCCTTTCTAGTCGAGCCTGCGCAACCCATCTGCAGAGGGCTGTACGTTAATGTATAAATGAATAGAGTACCAGTGCTGCGAATCCCTGTACTGCCCTCTTCTTACTCTTACAGGGGGTGGTGGCGGTGGCGGCGGCGGTGGCGGTGGCGGCGGCGGTGGTGGTGGCGGCAGTGGTGGTGGTGGTGGTGGTGGTGGTGGTGGTGGTGGTGCTGTTGGTTTGGTGGCAGCGGTGGTGCTGGTACTGGTACTGGTAGCATAAAGAGGGATAAAGCTCGGGAGGGACGGGTTAAAAAAAACCTTTGTGATTTTGCTAACAAAGATTGGATGAGTCTCTACAGGACTTACCACCCCCTTCCCCTCTCATAATTCTTTGAACTTATGAAAACTACAATTTCGAGTAAAACGCTGAAATAACTACGGATATCGCCCGAAATTAGACGCATACTAATATGAGACACGTTCACGCAAAGGAAATGTACTATTTCGGCTGTCTGGAATGTCCATGTCGACTTTCAGTAGGTGATACAGGTCTGAATATATCGGTAACGGCTGAAAACAAATAAAATGTGTACATTTCTTAAGAGGTGGAAAGGTTGCGGAAGAATATGGTACACGTATAATTCAAGAAATATACGTCGAAATTCAAACATACCTTTGAATTTTTCTTAAAAATAGGCACGAACATTCCGAACAACCCAATGGATTCATTAATTCGTTGTTCGCTATTGTACGTCGATCGTACAGGGATCGGGAACGCGCGCGTTTCTCTTTGGTTCGCGTATTCGAGTAAGCGTTATTTTTGTGAAGAACATAAAATTGCACAACGTTTTAGCTTTTCTCGTTTCGTCACGATGCGCCATAACTAACGTGACAACGAAATTAAACGCGACATTGTAGTAAAATAAATCGAGTAGAAAAAACGATAACGTGCCTACGGATGAAGAATCTACAGTGAGCGTAGAAAGTATTCGTACACTGATCGATTTTGCAAAAAAAAAAAAAAAAAAAAAACTACGTAAAATTGTAATTTATTAACGTATCTCTTTATGAACCATGATACTCTACATATCCTCGGAAATTTCTAGAATAAATGAAGTACAAAAAAAAAAAATAAAAAAAAAAATAGCTTCCATTACTTCTACACTTTTACCCACTTTTCGCATTTTTTGGTTAATCTCACAAATTATATCAACAATAAACGTTGTTTGGACTATATCCATCTCAGTGATTCCCGAGAATATGTAAAATGTATCGTCGATTATAAAAAAAAAAAAGAAGTTAAGAAACTACGATTTCACAGAAAAGTTTTTTGTTCGGGAAATTGATCGGTGTACGAACACATTCCACACCCGCCGTAGAATTGATTTAGAGTCTTACTATCGAAAAGTAGCGTTCGAATTTCATCCAGTTAAAGGTATGACCCGTGGACGTCGACCTCCCCACCTTTGTTCTGTCCGATACCCCTGTCATGTCGGTTTCCTAAGCCAGACGATTACTCATCATCCCCCAACTAGTTGTACAACAGAACGACTACACTGACGAGGTTATTTTAATCAACGAAACCGCGTCCTCCCGCTGCCGCTTCCACCCCCAACCCCTTACAACAAGGGTGCACATGAAACCATAGTGCTACCAGAGAGATCAACAGGACGAGCCAGACATCCGAATGTTATCATTTCAACAACATTTCCATTGTATTCGCCACTTCGTACCCCGTACTTTGTGCGATATTTTTTTTTTTT
>NW_026534341.1:3084497-3090320 GCF_026225885.1 Hylaeus anthracinus | reverse complement strand
TATATATATATATATATATATATATATATATATAGATATATGTATAGGTATATTAATACGTAGATCACCGAGTGTGACGGTGTATGACACCTCGAATACACCTGTCGATCAAACTCCCGTATTCTTACGCGGTTAATCGTTCACGTGACCACGGCGCACCTATCTCTTCTTCCGCTGTATAATAAAGACCTTTTCCGTTTTCAGAAAAATTCATTTGTACAAATTATGCATTAACATCAATATCTAATATCTAAAGACGCTACTTGTATCCACATATCATTCCGAACACTTAACGGATCAGGAACGTAGGTACCTATTGTACGTACAAAGCAATACTCGTTCTTGTAAGCCAAATTTCATATAGAAAATGTATATGTACGCATATTGAACGCGTACATACGTATGTACATGCGTTCGTGCGAAAGCACATTCTACACGCTCTTGATAATTGGAGACGGGCGAGAATCTTATCTAAATAAAAAATTTGTAATGCAGATAAAATATGTTTGATGAAAGATGTTTCTTAGCATTCTACTGCCATGAATTCTGAGCTGTCTAGATTTGAGAATAAGGTCACCTTTACCTAGCCGACAATCATTCTATCGACACTTCGATTTTCAAAGAAATCGAACCTAAAGAAACGTTAGGTATCGTAGATTTTCTGCGTGAAACCTAATCACGCATCTCGAGTCACCTCTCGAGCGCCGTAAGTAGAATTGGCGAGCAATGGTCAGACGTTAATGAGCTGTATCGTACCCCGGACAATATTAACCCTTTGCACTCGAGGTCTTTTTTCTGGTATCTGCCAGCAACTCGGGATGTTTCTTAGCGTTCTATTGGCATGAATTCTAATTTATCTAAATTTGAGAATAATGTCACCTTTACCACGGCGACGATCGTTTTATCGACACCTCGTGCTCCAGAGAGATCAAACCTAAAGAAACATCAGGTATTGTAGATTTGCTGCGCGAAACCTAACGTTGACTGACAGTCACCTCTCGAGTGCAAAGTGTCAAGTTTCTTCTCATGTATACTTTGATTTGCCTATCGTACATTTACGTAGGAGTGATGCGTTTGTTTTCCATCGTGAACACACTTAGTGCGAACGATCTATCGATTTCATACCCTAAAAGAAGGAAATCCGCACACAATTTCGATTCAAATCACCAGTCTTTTCCAATTCTCTTACAGAATCATTTCCTTTTTAATTTATTTATCTAACGTCGCATCACCTTTCAGCCATTACCGACCACAATGCAATACATTCTTACATTTCGTGTCCCGTTACATTCGTACACGTCAATTGGTTCTCATCTGTTATTTCGATTAAAAAATGTTAAACTACCCAAGACTAATTACGCGCTAAATATCTTCAATTGTTTCGATTTTCTCGCGATAAGTTACCGTTCCTTTTACATGTTTAATTGGTTTTTTTATCTGTTATTTCGATTTAAAAAATGTTAAACTACCCAAGACTAATTACGCGCTAAATATCTTCAATTGTTTCGATTTTCTCGCGATAAGTTACCGTTCCTTTTACATGTTTTCTTTCTATTTTGAGAGAATATAGAATCACGCAAAGTAAATTCCGTCGGTAATTACTCGTAACGACAACCGCAACGACACTATCTCGCGATTAACACGATTGTTTATTTACAACGGAGATCTCGGGCCTGGTAGATGAACGCGATTGATGAAACTAATATAAAAAAAAAAAAAAAAAAAAAAAGAAAGAGTAAGAAAACCGAAAATATAATACTACACTTATATCTGGATCATTAAAACGGGCGAGGGATGAAAAGAAGAAGGGTGACGTGGGAAAAAGAGAGAGAAAGAAAGCGTCGTCCAGGAAGAAAGGCTCGTCGGACAATCACAGAGAAAATCAGATGGAAAGGGAAAAAGAGAAATACAGCGTAGCGAACAGAAAGGCTCCGTACAGGAGGCAAGCATAGAACGTCAACGAGAGAAAAAGCGAGAGCAAGAGAGAACTGTACTCAGTGCATGCAATCTTTTTAATTATGAAAACACGGCTTTGTGTTTCATTTTGTTTTGTCGTCAGGGGCGCTATTCTATTCGGGCCCTTCTCCTTCCTCATCCGGCTGGCTCTTCCTTTTTTTTTATATTATAACGCGAGCGCGAGCGCGCGCGCGCGCGCGTACCGCCGAACCCGGGAGAGGGTATGCAAGCCTGGATAGGGTTCAGGAGAGGGGCAAAGATAGGGCAGGGTGAGATTGCTTTAGTAATGAATTACATGGCTTCGGGGTATGTGCCTCAGTCTGATGCGCTATACGAATACCGAGCATCACTTTCTGCCCTACGCTACCGTTCCCACCACCAACACCCGCCTTCCTTCTTTCCTCTTCCCTTTTCTCTTCTCCTTCTTCTTCTACATCTCATTTTTCTCCTTACACATTTCCCTCCTCGTCCTCACCTTTCCCCGCGATTTCTCCTTTCTTCTTACTTCTATCGTCGCTATTTCATTTTCACCATTTTCCCGCGGAATTTAGAGTTTGCAGTTTTCGAACACGTTTCTTTCATTATTACAATAATCTCCCTGGGAAAACTGTCTTAGACAAATCGCGAAGGAACGGTGTAAAGTAAAAAAGGCTTTCTCAGAAGGGGCTGCAGCGTTTTTCTTAATACGAGAATTTTTTTCTAATTCGTTTAGAAATGTTTGATTTTCATATCGGTATAATTTTCGGATTGCTTTTCAGTAAATAATTAAATTCTAGAACCCCTTTCGAGAATGCATTCGCGTTCACGTGCGTATAAAGAAAATTTAAATAAATTCACAAGGCAAAATAGAAAGGCGTTAGTCGTCGATTTACACTAAGCATGATAGACTTTGTTTTGTTAATCTTTATAATAATCTCCTTGGGAAAACTGTCTTAGACAAATCGCGAAGGAACGGTGTAAAGTAAAAAAGGCTTTCCCAGAAGGGGCTGCAGCGTTTTTCTTGAAACGAGAATTTTTTTCTAATTCGTTTAGAAATGTTTGATTTTCATATCGGTATAATTTTCGGATTGCTTTTCAGTAAATAATTAAATTCTAGAACCTCTTTCGAGAATGCATTCGCGTTCACGTGCGTATAAAGAAAATTTAAATAAATTAACAAGGCAAAGTAGAAAAGCGTTACTCATCGATTTACACTAAGCATAATAGACTCTTAAAACAGCCAAAACTCTTCGGTGCAGCTTCTTTTATAGCGGGAAATTCATACTTAATGACTGCAATTATCCCGATTAAGTGTTTAATCCCAATTGAAAACACTGTATCTTGGAAACTATTTCCAAGTAAAGGCATTATTCTCTACAATATGCGAAAGTTAGAAATCTCAAAATATCTATGTTTCGTTCCAAGAGTTGTAACTCTCTAAAATAGATGAACATTTCACGTAAAAACATACAAATATAGCGTGTACTAGTTCTTGAAATAGTCTTTGGAATAACGTGATTTACGTAATTAGTATTTCAAACGCACACAATTTCGCCATTTAAATGTTTTGCCTAGACGTACTAGTTCTCAAAATATTTTATAAGTATAACGATACCAAAAGAGATACGTTCTTAAAGTCGGACTATTTTATACGTAATGCGATTCTTGTTCGTACATTTCGCAACGAGATGGAGCAGAGTGGGTTAATGGAAGTGAGAATCCTTTGTAATCGAAATAAAAATGTATGTAACGCTATTTCCGATTTCTTTATGACTGTTACTTATTGGAGTCAAGGACTATATTATAATAAGAAGTATGATTTTGTATAACATACCAACTTCAGGATCGGTAATAATTAACGACGTGCAATGTTCCTTGAAAACGATTACAAGGAATATATCTTACAGTTAAGTGAATCCTTTGAATAGTAAAACAATGAGTATCTCATCGATCTATTTAATATCACATGTACGCTTCGATTTTTCTCTCTATAATTTGTAGAATTTTCAAAGACATTCCCAGACATGAAAAGTTAATTCAACGCGTCAAGATTTATTATAAAGACGCATAAGATATAAATGTTCGAGTTCAACGAACGATAAAGAATAACAATGTAACATCGCAGTATATGAAACTTTTTAGATAAAGCAGAATATTTTGGCAATATTTTATATACTTCATATGTAAGCGAATTTTTGCTTTCCGTAATAATCTATCGGGTTTCAACGTTTAATTAAAATTGTATCGATTTCAAGGCTCGAAAAATGAAACGTCAAGTAAATAAAACTCGGTACTTTCGACGTCTCTTTCGACGCCTTTAAAATTGTATTGATTTTAAGGCTCGAAAAATGAAACGTCAAGTAAATAAAACTCGGTACTTTCGACGTCTCTTTCGACGCCTTTAAAATTGTATTGATTTTAAGGCTTGAAAAATGAAACGTCAATTGAATAACAGTCGGTACTTTCGACATCTCTTTCGACGCCTTTAAAATTGTATTGATTTTAAGGCTTGAAAAATGAAACGTCAATTGAATAACAGTCGGTACTTTCGACATCTTTTTCAGCGTTTAATCAAGAGACAAAGGCCGCCAAAGCTGCTCGTTACATTTCCGTTACGTACGGAAAGGATGCGATGCCTGAAAGAACAACTCGACGATGATTTTCACGGTTCAAAAATCGTAATTTCGACCTAATTTCGACGAAAAACGAAGATGTCGAAAACGGTGATATTATTCCGTGGATTGTACACGCACGAAGTCTGAGAATGAGAAAAAAGGTAAGTAACGCGTAAAAATGAAAAAGGGTAAATGGCAAGAAAAAGGACTCTGTTAAGCGTTGCTTAACACTTTGCCGAAATGTTTGATTTTATTCGGAGAATGTGAATGTTGAGAAAACGGTCGGGTTTTGCGAAACGATCGAACGCAACGGTAAAGGAGCGAATTGGTTAGGAGAAAATAATATTTAGGTAACGCGAGGTGTAAAGCGAAGGAAAGATGTTGAAAAAAAAGAAGAAAAAAAAAAAAGAAAACCGAAAATTAAGTACCATCCCTCTCTCGAGGAAAAAATCTGCGCGGTACGATTTAGTGAATTTTCCACAAGAGGGGTGTGTACTTATCTCCATGGAGGTGGGACCGCCTCCGAAACGGATGGACCAATCGCGTGATGTAAACCCAACCCCCGTTCCAGCGGGTAACACGGGGCTTGATCGAGGGTGAACTCTCGAAAGGAGACTTCAGTTTCCTCGGCATCGTCTATCGAGAACGATAAAAGCGACTCTCTCGCAGTGAGGATACTGGGGAAAAAAGAAGGAAACTTTTTTGGTAAAAACAACCGATTTGGTTCTTGAGCATCCGAAGAGATGGCAGGGCCGTATCTTTCACCTTTGGGGCCTCAAGCTGATTTGCTCACCGAATATATGTTCGGAAGACGTCGTCAGGTCAGTGTACGTTTCCTTTCCGCATCATTTTCATTATTTCTTCTTTATTCTTTCTTATTTCTTACTTCTTCTTTCTTATTGTAGCTCTCTTTCAATTATTACGCATCGTTGATTCGCTTCGCACTCGACAACACTTCGCGAGCTTAACGCGGATAACGTTCAACGGTTTCATCAATAAATTCATCTATAAACATATTATTTGTTAATATTTCGAGTATAATTACATCTTAAACAACGGAGGTTATTAATATTATGTTCTGTGCTTTTTATGTGCGTAGCCTAGCCTTCTAAACAGCTGAGATAGAACTCCTTGCAACGATTGTTGAACTGTCGAATATTGTAACGAATATGTTAGAATTATTTGAAATGCGTACCAGTGTAGACTTGTAGATAGAGCAGATAAACATTGGGTTGTTCGGAAAATAATTTCGTTTTCGTTGTTCACGCCATAA
>NW_026534341.1:3075518-3084487 GCF_026225885.1 Hylaeus anthracinus | reverse complement strand
ATTGGGTTGTTCGGAAAATAATTTCGTTTTCGTTGTTCACGCCATAAAGAAATCATTTTCTTTTAACGTAAAAGTATTTTATATATTAAAAGTATTATGTATATTATAACGAATACAATATGTTAGAATTGTTTAAAATGTCCGGTGACTGTGTACCAGTGTAGACTTGTAGATAGAGTAGATAAATATTGGGTTGTTCGGAAAATAATTTCGTTTCATTGTTCACGCAAAAAAGAAAAACATTTTCTTTTAACGTAAAAGTATTTTATCGAATTATATATCGAGCATTTGGTTCCGATATCTTTGGACATCTTTCTGGTTCATAATTCTGGCAGCATAATTCCACGTTCGTCAAAGTTCTGATTTTTCAAATCGAGGCAAACGCGAATAATACTCCACCGCAAAAATGTTGAGCAACTGTTAGATTTGCTTAAAAAATAATTATTCTTAATGGTACCGTGACCTTCTTGTAACGTAGATGTCTTATTTCTGTTAGTAACAACGCACAAGTTGTTGTTTATGCTACCCTTAATCTTCACCCTACGGTGCGCGATTTTTCAAATCGGAGCAAACGCGAATAACATTCCACTCGAAAAATTCTGATAGGAACTGTTAGTATTTCGCGCAAAAATAATTATCTTCTGTGACCTTTTTATGACGTAGATGTCTTATTTCCGTTAGGAACATCGCATTAGTTATTGCTTATGCTGTTGTGTAATAAAATATCAAAGAAGTATGCGGTTGATGCATGTGTGCATTTTCCAGAAGGGACTATAGTGTTTTCTTTTTTTTTTTAGATTCTTTTAGAAATGCCTGTTTTTTAATCGATATAATTTACGGTCTGCGTTTTGATCTCAAGTTTATAGAAAATAACTTTGCATTGTTATTAATAATTGTGTTTCATTAATGATATTTTACATACGATAAATGTTACACACGATAAATGTTAAAATCATCCGAACGGCGTGCTACACTAAATGCAACATATGTTACTTGTTCGTCTTCACTTGTCTTTTAATGTCACGAAAGTTAGCTGTGGATGGAACCGATCGATATTGTTAACACGAAGTGAATTTAATATAAATTGTAAATAATAACGAGAGCAATTGAAATAGTAACATACAACGCGATCTGTCCGTCGATTACTGTTCCTCGCGTTTTGTTGTAACGCAAAATAGAATATAAACCCATTGTTAAAAAATAACGAAATCACAGCCACCATCATACTGTCGATGTTAACAAACAGTGATACAAATTGATGCAATCTTGACTTAAAATATCCCTTATTAAGTATGAAAATCAATACACTCGAGACAGAAAAGGTTATTTTCCATCTACGTAATTTCAAAATATTCCCATTTAGATGAACAATAATCAGCATTCATCGTAAAATACATTAGTTGTAAGTACGTAATAGTACGTAATACTTCTCCAACATAAAAATTACTATACATATAACGTACATACATAGATTAGTTCTAAACATATATCGGTTCATTTTCTAATTCAAGTACAAATGTCAAATTCAATTTTAACAATGATTTGATATAATCAATACTCCGTGAACCAGGCACGAGGGGCGACAATTTTGTGTGAATTAATCTTCAGCATATTCAACATCATTTGAATTTATATTAAAGACAAATATCAATGACAAAGCAATTGCAAGCGTACAGTTCGATTTAAAAATATCATACATTGTATATGACAGTTTCGGAGATGCAACGCACGAACCAAGAGGCGCGACAATTTTGTGCGAATTACCTTTCAGCGTATTCGATATCAGTTAAATTTTGAAATATATGAGCTATTTGTGCGTATGTGTGCGTCTAAATGTTTTCGAAAACACAGTCAATCTGCTTTAATCATTTTATGTGCACTCCAATATTTGCGAATCGGAGGATCGCGGATCAGAATCTCCGTGGTTTATTTATCGTCGGAACTCTGAGATATTCTATATTATTGTTAGTAAGCGTGTGGTGTTTTTGATTCATGGTTTTACGTCGAGCGAAGTTCGAGAAATTTATTGAAAATCTGAACGGCGAAGAGTTGAACGCGACCGTGCATCCGAAACGAAATACGAGACATGAGAGAATAATTAGAAATACATTATAATATTTGTAAAATTTGTTCGTAACGTATGTTCGTATTCGAGTACTTTCCGATCCGATTTTTTTTTTTTTTTTTAATTACATATTTAACCGTCAACCTTTGGTTATTAGCGACAGTGTTTTCATTTACGACGTTTTATCGTTTAAAATTAATGCACCCGTATTTACGCCATTAATCTACAAACTTATAATGGAACTGACAATGTTAACTGTTAATTCCAATGTTAAGCATAATTGAATAGGCATAACGAATTATGTTAGGAATAAAAAATTGAGAGAAGTAGTTGCTGTATTGTTCTGAGACCTCGCGTGAAATAATCGGAAAGGCGTACCGAATATTAAGGAGACGTCGTTAATTATTGTTAATTATGTTTGAGCAGAGACGCAATCGAACAACTTTTACGCCGCAACAACTTCAGGAATTGGAGTCTCTCTTCCAGAAGACGCATTACCCGGACGTTTTTCTAAGGGAAGAAGTCGCTCTCAGAATTTCCCTCTCAGAAGCCCGTGTTCAGGTTAATATGCATCATTTTGATAAACTACGTCCTTCTCTTTTTAACTGCGTATGCTAAGAATAATTCAAATCGAGTCAATTGTTTTCACACATTTTATACATCGACTATTCTATTCACTCTCTTATTATTTGAA
This sequence comes from Hylaeus anthracinus, assembly GCF_026225885.1. Taxonomy (NCBI): domain Eukaryota; kingdom Metazoa; phylum Arthropoda; class Insecta; order Hymenoptera; family Colletidae; genus Hylaeus; species Hylaeus anthracinus. Next base: position 3,081,728 of record NW_026534341.1, on the reverse strand, counting down.
CTATAATAATATAGCAGTTACTGCGATCACTAATTAATAGCTATTTTCGTTTTGTCGATAATTATTACACTGCTGTTATCAAATTGGATTTGTTATACGTTACTAAAGAAAATCCCGTTAAATTTAGTATCAAATGAAATATTACATGGAAACTAGCAACACTTTGTTGCGACCATAATTAAAATCGAAATTTGTTTCGTGGTGATTACTATCTTTCTTGATTATTATAAAATGATTAGAACGAGATCAGTAATTTGATGCGATAACATGATAACTTTGATGTGATCGACTAACGTCCGGTGACTGTGGTGGTGGATGTAGTACACTAGGTTAATTGTATAATAAACATTCTTGAACTATTTTGGCTTTGTGTTTAAGGTCATTACCTTGATAAAATTTAAATGTGCTTTCATTGTAATCGTAATCGTAATCACAACTCTGAAACATCTGATTACAATCGTAATCGTAATTACGATTACGATTACGGCCAACGCTGCCTGAAACCATAGACGTCCTTTTTCGAATCACTCGAATTCTTCGACATGAGAACGCACGTTGTGCGGGTAACAGAACATACGGATAACAGAATGATTAATTTAAAGAAAGTAGCAATTGATACAATTACAATTGCGATTACTTTCTCGAGTATTATTTTAGTAGTGGTTGTGAAATCGAGCACGTGGCAACTTCGCATTTCAATCTTTCGTCAGGTTAAGCAAATTCTCGACTGTTACGTTTCAGCATCTTGAAGTGAAGTTAAACGAATTTTCAGTCGTTACGTTTTAGAACCTAGATTTTTAGAAAATGGAAAACGGCGAGGCCTCTCCAATTTATTCTACTTTAATTGGCCCATGTACCCCTCCATTCGGATGTCCCTGCCATTCGAATTCCATGCAAAACATTGCTCGTACTATCGCAAATATTGGAAGAGATATTCGGTTATCGTTGTAGGTTTGGTTTCAAAATCGCCGAGCAAAGTGGCGAAAGCAAGCACGACTGCAACTGCTCCAGGACGCATGGAGAATGCGGTGTTTAGGTCTGGGAAGCGCAGGACCCCTAATTTTGAGACCGCCACCGACGGCATCCTTGGAACGTCACGATGCAGGAACACCGCCGCCGCAACCACCACCGCCGTCATCAACTGCCGCCACTAGCAACGGATCACCAATGGCGACGGTTAACACTGACAAAATACTTGGCTCACCGTCTGTGTCCGTTTGCAGAGACTACAGGATTCTTCCACCTCCCCATGGGTAACGATTATTTAAAAAATGAAATGACAATACTGATCGCTGGCGAGGAAAAGGAGGAAGACAAAAGGGTTCGAGATTTTTCGTTTTCCGTCGGAGCTGGGCAAAACCCCTAGGCTTCGAATAAATCTGAAGTTTGCCGATATGTTTCCCTCAATTCCCCAATTGAACGCCGAATGAGGGCTCTTTCGAAAAAAGGAAGGAGCTTTCTGCCAATTCCGAACGAGCATAATTAGCGACCGCAAGTGAGACACATGCAGGCCCCCGTTTCGGGTCTCTCTCTCTCTCTCTCTCTCTCTCTCTCTCTCTCTCTCTCTCTCTCCTCCCCCCTCTCTCTCTCTCTATCCAGACGTACTCGTAAAATAAAAAAATAAAATCTAACGAGTCGAATGATATTTTTGAACCTTTTAGATGTCTTCTTTACATAACCAGATTACGAAATAATAAGTGAATTCTATGTTTCAGATTTTCAGTGTCCTGCGAAAAGTCTCCGGAGAGAATGAAATGTGGCTGCGGTTCCCCACCAAGGATATGTGGTAGTCCGATAGAAAGAGACACAAGCCTAACCGTCAGAGACAGACCTCAAGAAGCTGAAATGGATCTCACTGTGAAGGGTCCGCCTCGACACAAACCCATCTCAACTTTGTTTCATCACTTGCCTCAACAGGAACTTAGTCCTTCGAAAGCTGGCGACGAACCCTTAGACGTGACACTCAATACCAACAAAAACAATTAAACGTTGCTCTTATCGGTTTCGTTTTTTTTATCATTTTTCATTTACTGTTACTAAACTCGTTTATCGTTCGTTTAATTTTTCATTCAAAAAAAAAAAAAAAAAAAAAAAAAAAAAATAATAATAATAATGAACTGTAAAGAATTAAATTATACAGAATCACATATAGAGAAGACTTTGTTCAAAAAGGACATCACTAACGATTCAAATAAAACTTTTATTTATAATTGTCCACTGCAGCCAGTTAGTGCGAAACTTATGTTATTTAATTAACAAGTTTCATTCGATGTTCATAACGTAAAGATTTTATTTATTCGGAATTTCAGTATAATAATATTTTATTTACTGTACATTTATATTAATACAACTATCTCTGTTATCTGTTTTTCTAAATTATTTTTTATATTAAAGATTATTCATTGCATATTACTTGATTGTTAAGTTTTCAAATAGTAATAGTGGCGACATATTTCTTTCTATTCTCATGTAATCTCATTGTTAGACTAATATGTACATTAACTTTTATGTTAGCCAAAGTAACGGTTTTGTACAATTTTACTTTTGATTTTGTGAATATTAATTAACTGTTACGAGAGTGACCACTAAGTACGTAAGACATCTTACTTTAGTAATCTGAAATATTTCTTCTATGATTAGAATGACAAAAGTAACGACTTTCTTTTTTCGTATGTGTTGCGTACGGTTTTGCACGTGCATAGTATAGTAAATTATGAAAATACTTTAATGTAGCGATGGTAATAGAATTAAGCAAATATTAAAAACCACTCTACATTTTAGTACGATTATGTCACATGCTTAACAAAAATTTTGAAATTTACTTTATCGACTTTACAATGTTACGTATTATTTAAACGCAGAGATAACATTGTTATTCGCTTAATAGTTTCGTCCGAAATATTAATTTTTGTTCATTGTGTCCCTCTGAGAATGGAGGAAATATTTCACGTACCTAATAGATTTTGGCAAAGTAACGTTTATATGATTGAAAATACGGTAGAATTCCGATAATTCGATGTGCTCGGGACTTCTACGGTGTCGTATTGTCAAATATGCCGAATTATTGGACTATATTTATAATGCGGTCGAAACGAAGATGGCAATATAAAAAAAAAAAACTATCACGGTTAATATAGTTATTCAGTTTATTAACTAAAATAAGATGCATAAATAAATAAAATAGAGAACTTGCAAATAATATGTGAATTACGTTTATTTTCTGCGCTTGTTTCCACGCAGCAGTGTTGGGTGATAAGCAATTATACAGAAAAGCATGCGACTCACCAACCGTTGTCTTGATACAGGACTACGTAGTGGCTCTGCTGTCGATAATCATCGGAGTAGCTCTGCATTACCCACGTCGAACATCGAAGTGCTCTGCATTACCCACGTCGAACTTCGAAGTACTTTTCTTTGATGACGTATAAAATCTGCAACAAAAGTTACATGAATTAATAACATGTTTCAAAAAGTACAATAGTTCCAACATTATAACATTAAAATTGCAAAATCATACATTTAAAAAAAAAATGTTCAACTTTGATCTCTTATGTTTCTAATACATTTAAAATATATTATAAAAATGTGTAACTTCATAAATATTTCAAGTTTCTAAAAGATGTAGTAAATATATATATAAATATAAGTATAAATATATATTTTTACCGTATCCAAGCAACAAACCAATTTGGAAAAACGAAAAAGAAAACTATAATATTACTCTGAAAGAGGTACTCCCATAGTACGAATTGATATTTGAACGTATATCAATTGGTACCTCATGGAGAACGAAAATCTAATTTTCTCAAAAAACCGATTCAATTAACAAGCAATGGTATTAATATATTAAAGAGACGGTAAGCAGTAACGCAAGGTTGAAAAAACAACGATTGGATAGTGATTGAATTGATTTATGCGTACCTATTAATTGATGGATCACCGATCGACACGACACGTCTGTTCTCTCCGATTGCCGCCGAACGAAGAACGTCTCGTTCTCGGCGTCGTTCTTCTGCGCAGTGGGTTTTGGGTGCTCGGCCAATGAAATTTTAGTATTTAAAAGTTGGAAAGAAACGTTAAACGTGATTGGTTGTCACTTCTCAATATCATTAGCGGACTTTTTGAATGGAAATTGAAATTGGAATGTGAAAAGTATCGACGTGTATGATATATGTAGATATACAGGGTGTCCCAAAAATGTTGGAGGTCCTTGAAAGGGTTGGTTCAGGAGTTGATTTGAAACAACTTTTTCCTTAGCGAAAATGTTTTCTGTTAATATCTCCTTAACGAAGCCTCGTACAACATTTTTGCTAAGGAAAAAGTTGTTTCAAATCACCTCCTGAACCACCCTTTTCAAGGACTTCCAACATTTTTGAAACACCCTGTATTATAGATGGACAAGTTGAGTCTAGTGTGTTTGGTTATTTCTATTAGATGTCGCGATTGTCACTACATCTGCGTGGAGATTCGCTTTAAGGTGCGTCTCTCCGCGCATGCGCGAGGTTAAATGCGCAGTATGCATGGAGTAGGGGACAACGCCGACAACGGTCACCATTTCGTTTATTTCGTTGTAGATGGTTGACGAAGAGTCATGGTAGAGATCAATCGAAGTTTAACATAAACCGTTACTGTTTTAAAGGTTTCTTTGTTTCATTCATCCACGCGAGTCCCGTAAAAAGCGAAAGCTTCTTATAACGTGGAGACCACGAAATAGCGAACAATCTTAAATAATCTTAAACAATCGTGATTCCTGTGGAGGCGTCTCAGAACATGTTTTGAGCTACCGACTTTCGTGAGGACTTCTCTTGATGTCACTGAAACCAAAATCCAATATCAACCAACAAATTTGATTTGGCCAACTGGATCTCCTTGTAAGTCTTTTAAAAAATATTAAAAAAGTTTCATATTCATTACAGAATGAAATTCGATCACATTAACACGTTCCCTGCCGGACCGGTCGACCATTTTGAAGATTTTAGGTTTGGCCCACGTGGGTCGTATTGTACGACTTGTATGCGATCCAACACTTTTACGATTAAATAAACTCGGTTTTAACGTACATCTTTAAAAGTAAAGATACTTAGAATGATGAAATTCTTAGAAAAATTTTTAAAAAATGCAATCGATCATATTGCATTGTATCGAGGAGAAATTTAATTTGTACGTGTGTGTATGCATGTACAGTAATCATGTTTGAGGAATCAGGTGATTTGCTCTTCAAAATGAATTCTTTTGTACAAAAATTATAAATACTGATCGCTGCTTTTATAGCGTTATCGTAAATGCCGTGCGCTATACAGTGAACTGCATTCCTTCCTTCGAAAATTGCCGATTTCCTGCGCAAAATCGACGAACCATGATTCCCTATGTATTTTCCATTGGGTTACAATTGAGTGAGCAATCCGGCCAATCCATGACTCTCACCCGATATTGAGTAAACCATGTTTTTGTGCTATTGTTAACATGAATGGTTGCATTATCCTATTGGTAAGTCAGTTTAAGACGACGAAACCCGCAAAGAAATGGCGAAAGACGATTGCGAAGCATGTTTTGATGTTCTTCGATATTAATATGCTTACACGTGTCTTCGATATTTTCTAATAAATAATTTATTAATTAATGTTACTATTCTCGAGTATGCTATGCAATGCATACACGCGATTACTGTATTCGCCAAATACCACATATACAACCAGTCAGCCGTGTCGATTTGGACCTTTTGTCCTATGACATGATTGAGGACCAGAGGTACAGAGAAGCATGCAACTCACCAACCCTTGTCTTGATACAGGACATCGTAGTGGCCCTATATTATGCGTCGGACTTCGAAGTTCTTTTGTTTGATGATGTAGAAAATCTGCAACAAAAGTTACATGAACATGTTTCAAAAGTTACAGTATTTGCAATGTTAAAACATTAAAATTGCGAAATCATACATTTTACGTTTGTACAATAAAGGTACGCGAATGTTAAAAGAATGTGTAACTTGACTAGAGTCTACAATGCATAATGTATCTGAAAGGCAGATGTAAGATAGAAACCAGGTTCAGTCCTTTAAGTTTTCAAAAGTAGACAGAATGCATGGCAGGAAGCCTTGTTGAAACAAATTGAAATGTTAATGATGAAGTGAGAAAATGAACAAAGTGATTCACTATTTCTAACACCCAATTTATTGTATTAGATTACAAAATGAATCTAAGATGTTTATTG
>NW_026534341.1:2999298-3075508 GCF_026225885.1 Hylaeus anthracinus | reverse complement strand
TGAAATGCAAAAGGAGATGCTTCTCTGTCTACAACTTTCTCCTTGTATTCAAGATTGATCAACATTTTACAACAGTGGCTGCAATTTGTTAAACACTGCATAACAAGTCTACATTGAAAACATTTTGCTGATATAAATGACAAATTTAAATATTAATGATGAAGTGAGAAATTGAACAAAGAGATGGGTGGAATATAACCCATCGTTGTTCTAATAGCTTTTGATTCAATGACTCTAATCGCGTGCTGTTTTCAGAATAGATGCGTGTCCTGCTCAATGATCCATGGTCTTCCTCGCAGTTTATGCAATGTTCTTTCCTTTTACATTCACCATGGAATATGTCTCCACAATTAAAGCATCACATGGAGGAAGTTAGTTTCAAGAAAAGTCAGTCACGTTATCACTGCCGAACCGTTCACAATTATATACAATTTCAACCGTCTTATATAGTCCATAGTATGCAATAAACCAGTTCGCACAACCGTTCGAGCGTGATTCAATTTCAATGCGACTCTGTGAGATTAAGTTGTAGCAGAAAAATATATTAACGAATTTAATATCTTATCCACGAGCATCGTAGACGTAGAACTATACTCTATAAGGATGCACAAACCTTATTTGACGCAGTAACTGAACTTCAAATAAGCTCATTTAGTATAAGTAAAACAGACCCCTTTGGTGACAGTCCATGGAAATTCGTGATCACTTAATTGAAGAATTTATTTAAAGCTATACATTAACTATAACAATATGTACAGCATAAATATCAGTTCTCCCAGCGGAAAAGAGAGTTTGGATAATTTCGGAAACTCACGAATCTCCATTAAACGGTCACAAAGGCGTCACAAAAACTACACGTGGTCAAATCTCAAAACAGAAGTACAAAATAAGTAGAAAAATTCATTCAAAAATGCAGAACATGTAAACAAAAAGAGCTAACCCGGATTAAAAGTCGCCAACCTATGGTTATTACCGATACTTATTACTAGATTGCGGATCTTTATGCATTTATAAGAAATTTGAATGTCCAAGAAACTACAAAAGTAGTAATACTTTTGTTAAGTAAGTAAATTTATTTGACACGTTAAAAGACATCCAAAACCAGGCTCCAGAAAATTTAATTCAAGCGAAGCACCGTTCAAAAAAATATTACAATAAAAAGATGAAGACTCGCCAATTCCAAGTAGGCGATTCAGTATATTGAAGGAGCCAGTGTTAAATAAATTTGCAGATCGACACACCGGACCTTATGAAATAATACAAATATTAAGTCATAATAATGTAAAACTGAAAATAGGAAACATTGTAATACCTTCATTTTTTGTAAATTTAGTTTTAACTGTTGTAGTTAAATATCGTATCATGTATATCGTCATATTCATTTTCTTCGTGGGCAAAATCATTGTAACATACGGGTGAATGAGGTTTGACTGTGGAGGCAGCAAACTAAATCATACGAAGATTTCAACACTGGAAATCGGGAAATGAGTAATTCCAGCAATAACAACCAACACCACTCACGCATTCATCCAGCTGCTCCAGCTTTCCAAGTATGAATCATACAATGCAAGATCAAGGAAAATAACAATTTACCACTGTAGGATGTACTCTAACATCTCAATCATCCATGATGGACATTTCCTATGCAAAATGTCTACAACTCCATCGGGACTCAACATTTTCCATGGGCAACGACGTTTTCCTTGATGGGATCAAACCTTACTGTATATCAATTCGAACAGCAACTTTGGCAAGTTCTGTAAATACAGATGGAACATGCCGTGGGATCTTGGAATGATGCAGTCGTTAAGGTAATAATTAAAATCCAAACTCGCCAATCTACAATACCTGTAAAGCTCGATATAGATGAAGTAATCTTACCATCTGGAACAACCTGCAACATGCATCGACCTCGAGGATACACATTCTGGAAGCCAGTGTCATTGGACAGTATGATGTCTTGTATGAGGGCAATGCGGCGTGGACTTAGAATAAGAGCGAAGCAACAAATCCAATCATCTACCTTCGCACTCACCTACAAACAAGCAAAGAACACGATTGTGGGCATACTATAATCAGGACGGAGCATCCTAAAGCTCTTTATCGTAGTAATCCAGTATGGTAACACCTACGTGCATAAAAAAACTGGCAGTTGACAAACTAAACATTTTCGCATATGTAAATTCTACATTCATATATGTGGAAAAACATATTCGCAAACAAATTACACAACTGTACCAGGATGTTCAAGTGCTAACTTGAAAAACAAATCTTTAAAAACGCTTTAGCATTAGCCACGTTAGTTCCAGATAAGTCTGCCTACACCATCAGCAAATTTCCAAGGCATATTGCAATAACAGCCTGAGAAGTCATTTACCTGGTCAAATGCATCCCTGTGGATGTAAAAATCAGAACCGAGGAATGTTACAATGAACTTCTTGTCACCAAAACAAAACAAGAGCAAATACCTCACACCGAAATCAAGGATTTTGGTTAAATAAGGAACTTGAAGGGAATGCAACCCGATCTTATCTGTTGTGCCACAGGACAACAGATCATCGCAAATACCATTTGCATCTTGGAACTCCTGGATGAAAATTCCCTATAAAAGATTGTGGAAAGCACTATCTCTAAGATATGGACCGGATTCATATTTATACTAATGCAAATTATGAAACTCATTATGGACACCAATGGTCCATGGGTTCACACTGCACGCAGTCTACGTTTGTTTAATCGGAGCACTCTGGAGCTTTATTATACATCTACTCTATTCGGCGAAGAGGAACACCACAGAAACAGTCAGAAGAACCCTCCACAGAAGAAACCCCACAAAAACCCACAACGACTATAGTCACCAAGTCACAACCGAACCCATTTAAGCACAACTCTGTAAAAGGATAAGTGAGATTTAAAACACAAATATCTTTTTTGAAAAATAAATGTTGTTTTCCAAGATTGTTCAAAACAACATTTATTTTCCCCGGAAAAAGGGAAGTGTGACGATCGCCATATGCGACCGTCTTTGTTACTCATGGTATCTCACTTACTCTTATTTGTGACGTTCTCATCATCGTACTCATCACTTACGTTATTTCACTTACTTCCATTAAGCTTATTTTAATTTTAACGATTCGCGTTCGAACAAGTGGTTCGGTGAGGTATGAAACTCGAAATACTGTTGTTAATCGCTGTGCGTCGATAGAGGTATCACTGCGAACTATGCAAAAACGGTAAACACCCGTGAATACCGGGCGTTTGTGTACCTCGACCTGACCTCACCGAACCTTTTGTTCGGGCTTCGAAACTTGAATTTCGTAAGGCCACTCCAGATCCCCTAAAATGAGCTAATTTCGAGTATTTTTTTATATTAATGTGTAAAAAACATTTTCTTTAATATATTTTTCTTCTACAATTGCGACTTCGGTACCCAAGATTTCAAAGCACCTTATACGCAAGACTTTTCTCAAATATAGTGAAACTTTACATCTATATGTTTTGTCCGTTTATGAAACTCGGGATTATTGGACATATATAGACTGGTAGAAGTTGATACATCATGATTTAAATCCTGGAGCAGCTAACGCAGCAGCTACATACTCTGTTTCCGTAGTGCTTAACGTGACTGACTCTTGGCTCTGTGAGGACCGACTCACCGGGGTGTTCAACGTAACTTCTTTCAGGCTTTGACACGTACTTAGTGCAGTAACGTGTTAGCAACCCCTTCTTTTCCCAAATATATTGTATATTGTGTACCAAAATACAATACCCTGAAGATGATGTTGCGCGAAAACAATGCATCAATTGAACGATGTTTTAACAACCAATCAGCGAAATTTCTGCGTTGCAAATGGTCACGTTCTTTCAATTCTTGTGTTAACTAAATTTTAAAAGTACACAAATGCAAAATTCGCCACGAACTGCCATAAGAAATGCTCATCCATCAAATGGAATCCCGTATCGCGAGTGTTAAAACCAGACCAGATCCTCGCCACAGCCGAGCCCGGAACAAGCCTGACAACGCCAGTGATAGCATAAGATCAACGATTGGTAGTGTTAAAAACCATTTTCAATTGTATAATTTATATTTTTGTTTGTATGAAATCCCAAATTCAGCTTTTGTTTGGTAATTATATTTGTTAATATATAAAACTTAGTAACAATTTTTATTTTGCAGAGTCTGGAAATCTTCTGGCTGTAATTTGGATTCCAACTTCTCAATATTTAAATTATCCAGTCTTTTGAATATTGATATAATTCATGTTATGTACAAGTATCCTCCTATGTATATGTAAGATGTTAACTAATTGTCCTTTTTTTCTTTTCTTAGATATTCTGCAATGATGGCATTGCGAAAACAGACTTTGCTGCTATTGTTTCTTTTATGCATTTACAAATTTAGTGGCATTGAATGTTCAACTCCAGTTGTTCTGTGGCATGGAATGGGTAAAGATCTCTTTTATGTACTTTTAAACTATATGTGTACAATTTTACATATTCATGAAACACGCCATTATGATTAATATTTTATTTTTGTATATTATATGTACTATATGTAATATTAAATTTTACAGGGGACAGTTGCTGTTTTTCGTTCAGCTTAGGAGCACTGAAGAAATTGATACAGACAACGTTACCTGGTACTTACGTTTACTCGATTCGTTTAGGAAATAATGAAGTTGAGGTGATTTTTTAAATTTTCATTATTATAATATAATCTGTTTGTATTATACAGGATGTTTATTGTAACGATCTGCATGATTTTTCAAGCATTTCCGACATTTTCATGAAAAAATGTTTATGAGACAAGTTAATTAGTAAATCACCTAAGATACTTTTTGTTAACGTAACTTGTCCGACCCGAACAATCGTCTTTTCTTTGTATTTAGTTTTTGATTACTTACACTCCTCTTGAAAATCATGAGAGACAGTTGATCGAAACATTTGAAGCAGTTAATCGCTAGCACAAAATATGGCAAGGTCAAAATCGTCAGCTAGGTGTCAATGTCAATGCTTAAAATTCAATATTTTAGGATGTGGAACACAGTTATTTTGGAAATGTAAACGAACAAATATCAGCAGTTTGTGAGCGACTATCAAAGGATGAACGTCTTAGAAATGGGTATAATGCTATTGGATTCTCGCAAGGTGCACAGTTTCTGTACGTATTCCTTTTAAAATATTGATAAAATAATTCAATAGTATCTTTATTTTGAAAAACTAGCTTTTTAATTATTTCAGTATTCAACATACTCTCCAAGTACTCTCTAAAATTCAAAAACTACGGTATTCATTTCCGGACAGTTTATGAATATTGGTTTTCGTTTCCCATCTTCGGGTCCCAAGTTGAACTATACTTTGGTTTCGACGGTCCCAGTCTACCCATCCCCTTGAAAGATCTTTTCAACCTAAAATCCTGAGCTATCTCTGGCCCTACGTGCAACGAAACAGCGGATCTATAAGAATTCACTGTTTGCTGTTTGATTTTTGTTATGGAATCAATCTGCAATAAAAACTACTTTATTTTAAATGAATGCATTGCAGAAGAGCAGTGATTCAAAGATGCCCTGATCCGCCAGTTATGAATTTTATTTCTATGGGTGGTCAACATCAAGGTGTTTTTGGATTGCCAAATTGCGGAATTGTGGGACGCAAAGCCTGCAGCTATATGATTCGCATGATAAAATATGGAGCATACTTAAAGTGTGTATTTATTATTTATATAATTGTTTGGTCTATACTATTACAACTTTGTGTTATAATAGGTTTGTCCAAGACAAATTTATTCAAGCTACATACTGGCACGATCCATTTCAAGAGGAGGAATATAGAAAAAAAAGTACATTTATATCTGACATTAACAACGAACTTCATATTAATCAGGTATGTTATTCATCACTTATTTGCAGAAAAGAAATACATATAAAGGTATATTGCATTTTTTTCTAGACTTATAAAACTAATCTTCAAAAGCTACAATCCATGGTATTAGTGAAATTCGAAAATGATACCATAGTTTGGCCAAGAGAAACAGAATGGTTCGGATTTTATACACCAGGACAAGCAACAAAAATTCAGAATCTCGAAGAAAGTGATTTATATCGCGAAGTATGAAACTAAATAATATTGTAGCATTATAAAAGGTTTTTCAGAACAGATTTTAGGATGTTGTTTTTTAATAACAAAATGCACGGTGTAGTCGTTGAAACCACGTAAACATCATCTACACGTTTAATTGTAATTATATGTACTTTTATTTTAAGCAAAAATATTAATAGACTATTTTTTTCTAGGATCGTTTAGGATTGAAAATTCTACACGAGTCGGGAAAAGTGCATTTTTTGTCTGTACCTGGTAATCATTTGCAATTCGAAGAAAGTTGGTTTGTGGACAATATAATCAAAGTGTACTTAATGTAAAACATAACATATATATATATATAATCCATTTAATATATTATTGTTATACAATATTTTTATCATAATTGTAGCAAGTACTTTTATACGATCAATATTATATTTTATTTACATTCATACATAACGTGGTAAAAATAATTTTACTTGATTGTTCCTGGTCTGAAACACTATTCTGTAAAATACCAGATCGCATTTTATTTAACATATTTACGATAAATTATACTATAGATAGTCTAGTTGTAAGAAATATGCCTATTCGTGAACCAGAATATATCGTTCAAGCACAACAAACTGGTGAACGAAGGAAAACGTTATTCAGATAACAATTTGTTTTTGTATATTCACTTATGCTGAACAGATTTGTAGTATTAGATCGCTTTGTATTACGTCGAATAAACTTCCAACGGGAGTGGTTTTATCAGCGACAACGTTTGTTGTACAACATCTATTTAGGTACAATCGTTCAAGCATGAAAAACGTGGAATTCCATCGAGTGGAACAACATCCCAATAATAATTGGGACGAATTAAATGTTCAAAACTCTCTTCTGTCAGTGCTTTATTAATTGATAGCTGGAGACTATGAGCCGCACATGTTACATTTTCAATTCTTGGACTTATTGGACTATTGAGGAGTTATTTATTTACCAATCGGCCAGTGTAGTTTCTAATTAATACATTTCATTTCCTCCATTTCATGAGTGATCAAAGAGTATGATTGTGTACATGTACACGATTGAGTGTCCACAAAATGTAATGTATGTGTACCCGTGTTCTTAATTCTTTCATACATGGTACACGTGTTCCGTGTACTTGTGTATTTTAATATCTGTTCAAAACCGTGATCTCTAATATGTACATATGCCAAATGAACTATGGTGAAATGCATCTATAGATTATCGACACACCAGCGCTGTGGTGGAGAGCGTGAAACTCAAACCATTTTGTAAACTCGTCAGTCTTCTCAATTTCATAGCGACGACCTTTTCGTCAGATTTTCTTTCAAACTGTTCCTTGTAAAATTCCATTTTTTTTAATTTTCCACAAAAAACGTTTGCTAGACGATAGATTTACTTCCCCTGATTACGAAATGCGTAATCATTACGTGTTTTTTTTTTTCATTATTGTCCCTGAAAAACTGGAAAAACTATTTAATAGTTCACCTACTCTCCGTTGGTGGCGCTAGTTTAACCGGTAATGCAGCGAGATGACATTACCGACAAAAATGGGCGCAAAAAGGGTTCCGGAAAAAAACTTTGTTTTTCGTCCTTATATGAGAATATTTGAAGCTGAGTGAGGGCTCATTCGAAAGAGGAAGATTCTACTAAAAAAAAATATTAACAATAAAAAAGTTTGTCGCATTATTATCTCACCGATTAGTAGCCATTTTTTACGATCATCTTGGCTCTCACAAAGAATGTTTTTTAGGTGCTGCCCCCGATTATTTTGATTTTTGGATATGTTTTAAATGACCAAAAAATAAGATATGCGTATTTTTTTTATTTGAAAAATAATATTTATTTTTTAATCCCCTAGCAAGGAAAACAGAGTCAACATTGTGCCAACCGTTTAGTAAAATCAGTTACACTAGCTCGTCATCCTAAATTGCTGGAATAAACAAAAATAATTGCAGCTTCTAAAAGGTCAAATAGGGCATATGTTCACAATACGAGCTTTTTCTATTGTTTGTAACCTTAACTCACCACTGAAATGGATTCTACAATATTAAGATACACTCTCTATATTAAATGTTAACAATATTACGACTGTTATTGTTATTGACACGACGATATTGAAAATCATTTTTGTAACCTTTTAATAACCTTACAAATAAATAAATAAAAATTTATGAAAGAGATAGATATTTCTCGTCAATGTATCCAACATTATAAATTATTGCCCTCTATACATTTCGTCACATTTGATCAAAGATGTATATTATAATACATGAAATAATTTTTATTATAGAAATTTTATATCTGCAATGCAAATTTTCTGTGATCTACTTTTTAAAAAGAATGTATGTTTCATATATAATAAAGTAATCTCTAAAGTAAATATATCTATTTACATTATATTTGCATTCATTTGAAAGAAATATGAGCCTTATATTTAATAATTATATCATACAGTTATTACATTATTATAATTTATAATTATGCTAAGATATAAACAAGAATATAACGATGTTATAAAACTTAAGTAACGTACACAGACGCATCATACGTTACCTATGCAAATACGATTGACTCGGAATATTTATTAATATTTATCAGCTAGCTGTATCTTTCTTTGATTTAACATGTATGTTTGTGACATTTAGTAATATATTGTGCAATCGTACTTTGCAATAGTTAATATAAATATAAAAAGCGGCTGTATACATATATTTTTCCAAAGTAAAAATAATAGATTGAATTTACTTATCCGTACAAAAAATCGAAGGTATTTTATAGTTTTACGAATTTATACTCGTGCGATTGTTACGTGGTAATCATGCGTTGCGCTTTTACTTTTCAGTGAAACATTTTTGTTTGCGATCGCGCGAAATGAAAACACAAAGCCCGTAAAAGTTTCGTTTTAAAACGAAAATTTGTATGACATCTCAATAACGTCACTCGTGATTAGAGTAAACGCATACACATACATACATAATATAGTTGGTTGACACATAACCTAGAAATATTTAACTTTCAAAACGAATCGTGGAAAACGTTTCGATGTCATTATTAAAACACATATATTATCAGTGAATAAGTGCGAGCGATATCGGTATAGTTTCGATGTTTTGCAACATCAAGATTTCACGAAAAAAATAACTATTTATTTGATAGCATCCCGTACTTGTAAGAAAACTTACGAAGAATGTAAATCAGTATGCGTTTCATTGTGCATTTCAAGAAAACACATTTTTTAACAAAACAACTGTGAACGGTGTAAATACGTGTACAAATATATTATTCTATTTCTTGAAAGTCAAGCTTGATGCCTTTACCAAATAATAACCTTGATTATTTTAAAACGAAAATTCAACTGAGAAAATTGTAATGATTCAAATAACTTTCCTTTTTGAAAGGTAATTTAACAATTTGTGTGATTCTTATTTTTACGTATCGATGTAAGTACTGATACTTAGATAATAATGAATTTCATCTATTTATAGGATGTTTTTACAACATAATTTGTTTAAAAATTGTCATATAAGTGAAATTGTTATCAACAGGAAGTAACAATAAAAATAACTCTAAAATTTATGGAAAATTTTGGGAAGAATTATTTCAATGCCATGTGAACAAGTCTTCTGTTTAAAGTTGGTAAATTTCCTTGATCTATAAAAATCCTAGATCATATTATGTCATGTATATTAAATGTTTGTGAATTTTTACAATTAGGTAGTCATGGACGAAAGGAGGGTAGCGGATTATTTTGTCATTGCTGGCTTACCTGATCAAGACAGCGATTTCGATAATGACAACGAAAGTCAAGAAAAATTGGAAGACTGGTATCAAGAAGGGACACATGTCAAAGACATGCATATGAAACCTCCGATTACTGACCTTGCTATTATATTCCCAGCGTTAGGTGAACAATGTCCAGAAGGGTATATTTTGTTAGAATATACTGTTACAGGGTTACCTGCTGATTTAAATCATGGAAGTTTAAGAACAAACGAATGTTATTTATGTTACCGAAGAGGACGAGACAAACCTCCTTTAGTTGATATAGGTAGGATAATATAAAAACATCATATATGAAGTTTTAACCATATTTATTACAGATTTCTTGTAATTGTATAATAATAGTTAATACTCATAGTGTCTCACGATTATGCAAAAAAATGTAAACGTAAGCATATTTTTCATGAAAAAACATCATAGAATCCAGTATAACTCTACAATCTATATCTCTACAATCTTCTTTTAAAGATATAATACATTTAAATTTCAAAGTTGATTTTACAATATTCATTGTTTAATTCTAGTCTATAACAAATGCATACATAATAACATATAAAAGTATCTTAAATATAGAGAGTGTTTGATAAAAATCATTGCATACTTATACGGTAGATAACACACATCATACTGAGTGTAAAAAAATCATACATAAAGTGCATATCTGCAATTTCTTAATTAGAGTAATGTGCTGCCATTTTTAATATGGTACTTTATAACTATGTAATCATCAAATAGATTCATAATCACTGGTCAATGATTATCAACTGATTGCTGGTGAAATCTTCTATTTTGAAGTATATATGGGAATTAAATGAAGACATTCAGAATGCAGTTTATAAACAGCGAGGTAAACATTGCATGCAACATGTAGAAGCTAGTTAGTCGATCATGATACTAACATTCAAAAATATTTATATTTTAAAAACAGCCAAGTTTTCAATTTATATATGTATACTGAGGCTTTGTTGCTTAGTATGGTGTGTACTATCTACCATGTAAATGCTGAATGGTTTTTTGAATACTTTGTATATTACAGTAGAAAATTCTTTCTGTTTTATATAGCTTTTCATAAAATATTGTAGTTGGCATATCATTCACAATTTTTTGGATTTTTATTCGTATAAGAAAAAAATTGTTTATTGTTTACATTTATATCTGATTTTTGAAGTTTTTCCTTTCATCAGAAGTCAGTAAAAGTTATTTTTACAACTGTATAGTAGCTACAATAATATCATTAAAATAACTATACAACAAAACAACTTACTAATGCTTTTAATTGATATATATTATTAATGTCTAGATGTGCAACATAAAATAGATTTAAAAAAATGAATCTTTAATAAAACTTCAGTCTAGTTTCAACTTTAATGGCACATGTAAATGTCAAGTAGTAGTTTTAGTGTCCACTTTCAAAATAGTAGTAACCATTTCATTTATGTAGAAACTGTCATTTATTTTGTAATTCAGAAATCATAGGAAGTGTAATAGGTAACGTAAACTATTTTAGTTATATATGCATAAAACTTGTTATGGTAAGACCTAAAGTTTATTCTTCATGTCTGTTTTTGTGGTAATTGCCATTCATGGCCCTCTGCAGGTCAAAGTTTTTTCATGACAATAATGAAAATTGTGTAATATAAAATCAAAAAAAATGAACTTATAAATACAGATTAACAATGAATTCAGCAGTTTCGATGGTTTTACAAACCATGTAAACTCTAACTTCACAGGAGTTTAAAATTATATTAAAATCAAATAAAAATAACAAATAAATGATATGATCTGAAGATTCGACAAATAAAATTGTAGTTGCCAACATGTTGCAAGAATATATGTGTAGGATATTAATTACAATTAATTAATTGTACTACGGTGACTATCTGTCTAACTAGAAATCTTTTTTTTATTAAACTATATTTTGCATCGCTGGTATGCATAAAATAATTTGTTATTTTATAAAATTTAACCAATTTCATTTAGAGAACATGTTTAACAAGAAAGCGTGAATTTCAGGTGTAATATATGATGGCAAAGAACGTATAATGCAAGATGCAGAAATGGTATTGGAGACGCCTAAAGGACACGTAGCAAATGTGAATAATTCAACATCAAAAATATTTGTGACATACAGACGTGCAACTCGTAAAATGCCATGCAATTCTTTAGTTGTGACAGATATATGTGTCATCTTAACAAATAAAGGAGAAACTCCTCCACATGCGTTTTGTGTTATTAATAAAAATTTAAACAAAGGCATGTTGGGCAGCGATGTATATTTATGCTACAAGAAATCCATGAATCGTGCAAACTTAATATCATTTAAACCTGCTGTACTATATAAATATCCAATGGCAGATTATAGCAGTTTTGTTTTTCCAAATTCTGTTGCAATGTTCTGCTTACCAATGGGAGCAACGGTAGAGTGCTGGCCTAAAGTGGCATGTAAACCTAAACCAGTGTTTTCAACGTTTGTTTTAACAGTTGCTGATGCAGCTCAAAAAATATATGGTTCCGCAATAACGTTTTATGAAGAGTTCGAAGTAGAAATGGATATTCCAAATTTGAAAGAAAATCAACAACCAGTCGAAGAAATGGAAAAAATAAAGATTTCTGGTATGGAAACACGTAAAGTTTTTTCCCGATCTTTCTTCTTTTTTTTTTTTTCTCAACAAGTTTAACTAGGCAATAATAACACTTCCCTTATATCAACAATAGTTATCAAACATAGCAATAGCTGGGCAGCTGCTATCACATAATTTTAAATAATATTTTTTCCCTTTTCATTATTTAGCACAGTGGAATCATAAGAGAAATTATTATTGTTTGTTTCAGTGGAAAATGCAGAAGTTGACAATCAGCTTTCGAATATGAGAAAATTTAAAAAGCGTGGAATACTTAAAAAGCTTACTTTTCTGCAGTTGGAAAAACTGCAATACACAGATCCTGCCACACAATCTTTAAATATTAGTAAATCCATATGCATTCTATCTCACTGGCCATTTTTTGATACGTTTGAAAAATTTTTAGTCTATTTACATAGTATGGTCAATAGCAAGCCCCAAAACGTTCCTATTGAAAAATATATAGCATATTTTTTGTACGATATACCATTTCCGAGTCCGCAGAGACCAAGAATTCTTGTACAGTTAAGTAGTAAGGACAGATTGATTTTAACTCAACCAGAAGATTTAGCACTACCTAGGTCTGGCGCCAGTTTTCGGCAGTTACTCATCAATTTAGGGCCTGACAATTGTTTACTTATACTGTTGTTAATCTTAACTGAACAGAAAATACTTGTACATTCACTACGTCCTGATGTTCTTACATCAGTGAGTGAAGCTATAGCTATGATTTTGTTTCCATTTAAATGGCAGTGTCCATATATACCTTTGTGTCCCTTAGGCTTAGCCGAGGTAACGTATCTGATTATTTTAACAATTAACGAAAAGATTTAATATAATACAAAATGTATTTTAAATTTTAGGTTTTGCATGCGCCGTTGCCGTTTTTAATTGGGGTGGATTCCAGATTTTTTGATTTGTACGATCCGCCTGGAGATGTTAATTGTGTAAATTTGGATACAAACAACATAGCTATTTGCGACGATAAAAGATATTTAAATGTGAAGCTGTTGCCCAAAAAAGCAGCTAGACAGCTTAAAAATGGGCTGGAACATCTCTATTCAAAGTTGATTTCGTTAGGAAAAAGTTATTCGTCTATGAAAGGTGTGTAGCGTTTTCCAATTTATTTCGCTATCTTTTTCTTATGTCTACATATCTTATTTTCAGATATGGATGATGAAGAGTTTAGCGTCGATAAAGAATTTCAGCAAAAGCGAAAAGAGCAAGCTTTGGAACTAGAAATACAAGATGCTTTTTTAAGATTCACTGCTACTATACTAAAAGGATACCGTGCTTTCTTACTACCAATTACAAAAGCTCCAACGGTTGGTTCGACCGATCCAACTAGTTTGTTTAATATACAAGCGTTCCTTAGAAGTCGGGATAAGGCTCACGCAAAGTTCTATAGTATGCTAGTTAAGACGCAAATGTTCATAAGGTATGTTTTTCTTAACTTCTATTCTTTGTTGTATAATAAGTAGGGAATCTAGTGTATTATTGTAGTTTGTATTTGTTAGATTTATAGAAGAAAGAAGTTTCGTATCTGACATGGACATGGCGGGTTTAGCTTTCTTTGATGAATGCACCGAACGCATAGAAGAAGAAAATGGTGAGGTTGCATTTTTTAATATCTTTATTAGAGTAGTCTTAGTCTTTTTCACTTGTGAACAAATTCCATCGAGATTAGTTTAGAATTATGATGAAGTCATGTTCCCTATGATCTCTTCTTGTGTATATTCGTGACCATACAAAATTTATTATTATTATTATATCATATAAACATTTAATTTTGCTCGTAAATTCTGATTAACGCTTATCGATTTTATCATTTAGTACCACTTTTGGAGTTGGACGAATCTCAGCACAGCGAACGAACAGTATTTATACCTCCACCTGAAGCTGGACTGAATCAGGCACCAATTGTATATCGCACATTTAAATTAAATCCTGATTTAATAAGACCTCAAAAACATTTGAATATAAAGAACACAAACTTATGTGCCTTTGGAATAATACCAGGAAGCCCTATGGCACGCCGAACTAAGCATGAAATTAAAGTAGCACAAAGGATGGCACGCAAACAAGTACGATATATACATTCTAACTAAAATTTATATATTTTATGTAACAGCGATTGAAAATTCTATATAATTGATTGTAACTTCATCCTTATAAGTAATTCATATTTTTAGGCAGCAATGCCAGATAGGTGGGGTAGATGTCTACTTGGAACTTGCTACAGTCTTTGGTTTTTGCATTTGCCAGCTATGTTGCAAGTGTCTAATCAACCAGCTGCGATTTTACACCAGGCCTATGATTTACTAGTTAAAATGCCAAAATTACATCTTGATCCTATCGAAGAAGTAAATGTTTTTTTTTTTTATATATATATATGCTGGGCGTGATACATACCTAAGATTCTCACCCAACAAATTGCTGTTAAATACGACGATATAATCAAATGTTTCAGAAAGAAAATTATTTTTTAAGGTCACATCTTCTTAAATGGAGTACGGTGTGTTTTAACGTTTCAATGATTTATTCGAATAATAAATACCAAGTTTAGATTAAAATATTTACTTTGGTATCGACTGTTACTTATAGATATTTATATTTTTTATGATCGAATGAAAGTCTATCGACCACAATATTTCGTTATGTCTCATAAGAAATAATGAAAATCGTTGGGTGATTACTTTAGATAGAGTATACTCCATGTTTGTGCGTTTATTTAAATAGTTTTCTTAACATGTTCCTTTTTTAACGAACCTTATCATACATGTTGTCGATTTTAGGTTTGCTATAGAGCTATGATGCAACTTTGCGGTGTTTATGGACAACCTGTATTAGCTGTAAAATTACTATTCCACATGAAACGTAGCGGCGTTCAGCCAAATGCTCTCACTTATGGGTTTTACAACAAGGTCATTTCTTTTATTAATCGCTATATCTTTTTTCACTGTAGATGTTAGTGAATTTGAAATAACTTTTCCACGGAATTTATAGGCTGTACTTGAAGCAACTTGGCCATCCGACATGACCAATTCCAGTCAACTTATGTGGAATAAATTGAGAAACGCTATAGTTGGAGCAGCGTTGTTCAAAAAAGCTGGTAAAAGAAGTGCTAGAAGAAGATTAAGTTCAAACGCAGATTTATTAACCGTTGATGGTAAACTTGCGAATATGGAACATGCATTTTCTAGATCTAGCCTTGATAGCTCTCATTCGCAAGACACAGAAGCCGCACATAGCGATTGTAAGTACTAATTCATCCGTTTTCATTTTTAGAGTGGGTTTATTATTTTACTTCATATTATTTGCAGCTACTAAAGGAAGCTCCACGTCGGATTTACCAGAATATGGGCCTCTAGAGATAAAAAAACTTCCTCGACAAAATAGTATCGTTAAAGATACGGCATTAAATGTTATGCAAACAGAGGAACTAAATAATTTACCAATGACTCAGAGGTAATTTTGCAATTATCAATTCTTTAAAAAATTCTTTCTACACATTGGTAAAACAGATTTTATATTGTTTTGTTGATTTGTTGTTTTTAGGTTGGCTCGTAACTCAGAATCACCCTTAAAAAGCCCCATACGCACGCCAGTTACAGAAAACGATCCGCTAGGTGCTTTAATTAATGATGAAACGCCGATTGTTTCACCTTCAGAAGAGAATGATTCGAACTGCTCGACATGTACTTTGACAGTTTTTAATAACGTCGAAGAACGGCCGGGAGGACCGCTTTTATTTCGAAGGTACATATTTTTATTAGTATATGATAGCTGTAAAACTAATTTTAAAATTGAAGTGTTATTTAATACTTTTTAAATGATAATTGTGTTATATTTTTACTGCATCAATAATTGATGTATATTTTTTGTCTACGGACTGACTTATAAGATTAGACAAGTAATTTACAAATATACACTCCATCATATTATACATATAATTTTATATAATTATACATTGCATCAAACTATGCTCACTGCAGCGCACCTCGCAGGTGTGTTATGGTTATTCTGAGGGATGTATAACATGCGTATGATTTCGAGGCGTATACTTTCAGCTGAAAAACCTTTTACAAAGTTTAAAAAGTATACGTCTCAAAACTGTACGCACACCTTTGCAGCCGATGTGTGTCTTTTAATAACATGCATTAGAGAACGGTAACCGACCTTTCAGCCCAGCCACACGGTTGGTCACTCGCTTATCATATGAAGCAATAGTGAACGAAATGGAGAACGAAGTTACGAGTCACTATGAACCGACGAACAAACAAAAGAAGTTGATTAATAATTATTTGGTAGAGGACAGACACTCGTACACGCAGGCCTTAAAGCTAACTTAACTTAAAATAACTTGTATTCTAACAACGCGACTTATAGAACTAACAAAGAATAAATACAAAACATACAGTAATGTTCATTGTATGTACAGCAATGTAAAAGTACTTATAACATAATTCATAACATAGCATTGCCACAAGTTTCTTTACATTCATCCTATAACTTCTTCCAGCAATATCTTGCCTCGTAGTGCAACATTTCACCAAACCGTAGATGAAAGTGATGTAGCAATAGGCGGCCATTTGCAAAGAAGCGAAACGATGCCCTATTCTGTGGCACAGCAAGGCGAACAAGATAAAGAGAGAGAAAGGCTAGAAATAAGCAGTCTTTGGTCTCAAAAGGATAGCGTTACCTCGAGTCTGTCAAGTCTAGGCTCTAGTTTGAAGCTGAGTTTTGGGTAAGGCAAAAGTTTTATTAACTGGAATTTACACTAACAAATATGAATGGACAAACTTTTTAACCACGTTCACTGCTTCAGTTCCACTTTCGTTGTATGTATACGTTTATGAGTTTAGTGCATATACTAATACACTTGATATTCTACTGACAATGTTTAACACAATTAAAAATGTAGAGTCATAAAGTAAAGAATACTCTACAGCTCTAGATATAATTGTTTAAAAGTATGAAATAATTTCTATTTAAACTGGATTATTACTCACCAGCTCTTGATGATTTTGATTACATTATTAAATACATTGCAACCTTTTCGGAGGTGGTGCAAAATTTCAAATTTTTAATTCCAGCTTAAGTTAGTTTTTGGTGGGGGGGGGGGGGGGCCAATATTTAATGCTGTTAATGTACATGTTACGGTGAATGTGATAAATGCAGGGATTGTGCATAATACCCGCATTTATCACATTCACTATAACATATACACGTATACTGTCTGAGAGGGTTTGATGTATTTGTTTTGGCGAGGGGGTAGGAGCTATATTGCATACAGTTAATGTACGTATTATCTACATGGAAATACTGTCTGAGTAGATTTGGGCGTTTAGGGAGGAGGCCAGCCGAATGTCTCAAAAAGTATAGACAATGTAAAAAAAGTGTAAAACACATGGCTAAGGATTTTGAACGGAAAAGAAGGATGCAGTATCAGTTTTTTATTTAGGTGAAGTTTCAAAATCATTGGAAGGTCAACTTTCCTTTTTTTTTAAATGGTCTGAAGTGTTTTACTACTGCTCTCTCGCTCTATCTTGTTCACGCCCTTCGTCACCCGGTAGCTTTGTAGATGTGACTGACTCGGTTTTATTGTACGTGCCAATAGCCGCTACAGCGATCACTTCTCAAATATATTTGTTATTCTTTTATAGCGAGAAAATCACGATTAATAAAAATTTTGTGAATATTATAGTCTTAGAAATGTTAAGGTCATCTATTTGGTTGGTAAAGGGTGTATACGTTTCTAACATGGTGTTATAATTAAATTTAAGTTTCATCTGAGAAATTGTTACAATTTTATCGTTCACTATTTTTGTATTACTTGTAATGAAAATATCTGTTTCAGGACTACTAGTCTGACGGGGAAAAAATCTAATGAAATAATACTCGGTGGCTTAAACAGTTTAAAATCGGCTGCAACGACGGTAGTAAAGAAGTTTGATGAAATTAAAGAAGCTATTTCTGCGACCAGTACACCAGTGAAACTGAAAGAACGTGAATATAAAATAACACACGGAGCATCGCACGAATCTTTGGATTCGATGACAGATGGATCTTTACAAGATCGAAACGAAGCCCTTAGAATGTCTGGTTGGTAGCGTTAAAACCTCATTCAATCCGTAAATATAAATATATAATAAAATATTAGTTTCATGCATTATTTTGTTCGAATAGGTGATGGGAACATGGATCCTTACACACTGTATGATTTAGCCGAATGTTTATATCCAAAAGGGTCAAGAGAATTGGATGAACGAATTGCTATTGAACTCGTGCTATCTAGTGCTAGTAGATGTCATCATTGTGCCTCCATACTCTACGACGAAGAAATAATGGCTGGTTGGCAACCAGAAGACTCGAATTTAAACACAGTCTGTCAGTATTGTGACAAAGCGACAGTACCTCTACTTACTATAACGATATTAGATTACAGGTAATATAATAAATATAGCTATCTTGTTGGTGTAACAGTATAAGAGAATTACACTATTAAGCTTTTTTGATAATAATATATAAAGAAATTCTTTACACAATAATTTTAAAAGTGATATTCAGAAAATTTGAATCAAGAACGTAAAATTCAATATAACGAGTATTAATTATTAGTTAATGGATCAGAACTGAAAAATAAATTAGTTATCAGTTTTCATTTCATAATAATTTATTATTTAAATATTTTTTTCTAGAATTTGTAAATTTATACAATTAATATTTAAATATTAAATACCTGGTGTATATATATTTACAATTACTAATTAATAAATATTTGCAACGAGTACAGCAATAACGTTGGCGCACCTATTATTTTGTGGATTTTTCTGTTTACAAAGATGCGAAGAAAATGAAAAAAAAAATGATCCTCTAATGGGAGCACTAGTTGAACTTTTGGATAAACCGAAAGAGCTATTAGAACCCACCACAGTGCCATATTTGAATCCTTTGGTTCTAAGAAAAGAACTAGAAAGCGTCTTAAGCCAGGAAGGTGATTCATGTCTTACAAAGCATAAATTTATCGAGGAACATCCAATAGTGTACTGGAATCTCATATGGTACTTTGAAAGGATTAATTTAACGAGTCATCTCCCAGACCTGTGGCTGAATAATAATAAGAAAAAAGATCAAATAAGTTATGGTGTGGTAGGTGTTAAAACTATGTGGGATAACGAGAGACTTCATATGAATCGATTACCCATGTACCTTCAATGGAAGCTCAATATTACAGATGATAAAACGTAAGTAGTATGAGTAATGGATAATCAATATTTTCCATGTAAACCATGTTCACATAATTCTTTTTAATACTTATTATCAGTATGCCTTTCTGCTATAATGTTTTTATTTTGTATAATTCATTTTATACGAATTTTTAATCATGTAAATACGTATGATCTACATCTGTTTTAGGTTAATGCAGACAGTAATTACTTATGTTCGTCGAAATGACTTAGCGGAACCTATAAAAAGAGTGGCCTTAGAAAGAAGCAGAAATCAAGCACCTGACCAACCCCTATTTTCTATATATCGAGATATCTTGTTTTTAGCATTTACCATTTTGGGTAGAGGAAATATTGATCAAGGTAAATTGTATTTAGTAACTAACATACAACATACAACATATTTTGTCTGTTTAGCATTTTGTATTATTTTGTTCTTAAACTATCTAATTCGTTAATTAATTAATCAATCTTAAATATAAACAAACTCGGCATGTTTCAGGTGTTTTCGACAAAGAATATACTTTATCACTAGAAAGATTAACGGAAGGAGAAGAAAAGCTGTTGTGTAAAATTGATGCTCCGCCTTCGATGATGTCAGTATTCTGCAGACATTATTTTAAGCAACTCAGCGTGTAAAAATAATACAAACGGTATTAAAAAGGTGTAATATATTGTGAAAATGAATAGATTATCATGAAAATTATTACAGATTTATCTGTTCAGGTCTGATTTTCGATGCGAAACAAAATTTGTATCCTTCAAAATTGATAGGGAGTTACTTTTTTTTAGATAAACGTGTGCGATTAGTATGTTTAAATACACTAAGACTTTGATTTTTTAACGAAATACCCGTGAAGACACTGAAAGTCACAAATTCGCTTGTGGAGTAATACAATTTCCATATATAAAATATACAATTAATATAAATACTTTTTTATTTAGTAAATAGGTTGCCAATACACATTTTCGCGCATATAATTTCTTATGGCAATGTGAATATTATTAGTTGTATTTATGAACGTGATACTAAAGATCGTTCAGTACCAAAGAAACTGACTTGATCGTAAAACTATAAATTCAGTTGCTTTAATATGAATGCACTACACACCTAGCGCAATCACGATTTTCAATGTACATATATAATTGGCATATTTCTTACAATCTTTTGATTATAAACGTACTGATTTTAAGTAACCACCATTTTTTTTTTGTTTGTTAAGATATAACGTAATTTAACGTCCATATAATATGTATTACAAAAGACAATATTCATCTTCTTTTTCTTAGGTGGAACAGTCAGATAATTCATGACCAATTATTCAATTACTAACTTACGTGTTTACTATGAAAAGTGCTGTTTACATTTGTGGCACAAAAGTTTAATTTCATATTCATTATAGCGAGTTGAAGATTTTTAAATTAAACTCTATTTAAACTACCATACAATGACTTTTACATTATTGTTTGCGATTAAAAATGGATATTCCATTCTTTCTTTGCAAAATATGCTGCCCGTAACGCAAAACGTAACTTCTATAAAACGTTTGATGTAACTCTGACATATTGAAAGTGTTTTATTTGAATGATGATATAAGAAATTTAGAATGTTGTAAATTTAAGTTTTAAATACCCGATGATAACGAATATTTACTTTTACTTGATTTAAATATGTATACATTACTTGTTACAATAAAATTACAAATAACAGCTATGTTGTAATGAATATTTTAAATGATATCCAATTTTAATTTCAAATAAGTTTGTGAAAATAAGTGTTTTCTGCAAAATATTGCTTTGAAAGTATTTCACTTCAAAAACATTTAATAGAACATTGTATGTACCTGATATTTGTAAAACAATTTCTTTGCATAAATAAATTATATAATGCATTGGTTGTTAAAAATTATAGAAATGAAACATGGATATACAAGGTTGTACAACAAATATGTGACAGAGGGATAATGCCCAAACTATTATTAATACTAAGGAATCTTTCATGTAAAAAATAAGAGATGCAAAGTCACACATATTAAACAAGGCTACTATTTGTTGCTTTATATTATAATAAATAATCTTATATTATAGATCAATGAAATAGTTTCAATGTCAGCATTTATTATGTGCAAAAAGATACTGTGGTTCAATTTAAAATAATATCAATGGCCTGGACATAATCTCAGCACTTATACCAACAGATAATATACTAACATTATTTGATTGATTTGTACTTTGCAACTTATATATACATGAACATATTTTTTTTGTTTTAATAATAGTTTGAGCATTACCGCTCTGTACATATTAACTACTTCAACCTGTATATAGTTTAACATGACAATGTTATGCACTTTTCACTACGAACCCTGTAAAAAGTATACTACTGTATATTCGTTCATTACATTATTACATTATAAAAATAAGACATAAATAAAAGTCAGTCCTGGTATTGTACATAAATGAGTTTTTTTTATCTGTGTAGTTGTTGTAGTCACCTGTCTTTGACTAAACTCATACATGTCTTTATTAATGAAATATAATAATATCGTTATAAACATGTATTTTATCTTTATTCATCAAAATAACCCATATTAGGATCCGAAAATTAGAAATTTCTTCAGTAATAGAAAGCTACACTATCTCTGAGTAACATAGGCTATGTTTTATTTTGATAAAAATACGTTTACAATTTGAAGTCTCAAAATTTATAAATAAAGTCGTGGCATCAATATACCTACAATATTCATAATATGCTATTTTTATTCTATTCTCTAACTTTTAAAATCTGTAATCTCATAATAATTTAAGACAGATTAGACAAATTTAATTGAGATGACTTGGAACAGACGGAACACAATTGTGTGATTGATATTAAAATTCTGCATTGTCAGAATTATCGAAATTTGCAATTACTTTCTACAATATTACTAACATATAGGTCTGTCAATTTAGCTACGTGATCATGAAGCTCCAAGAACAAAAAAACATTAGGATTGCTGAAATTGTCATTAATAATATTTTCGGAAATCTCAGATATTATTCCATATTCCATAGATTGTCGGGAATCCCGGGTCCTTGCGGGATCTCGTATATTCTCGGGAATCCCAACTTATTTCGAGGTCCGCACAAACTCGAGAATCCCCGATATATACAGGGTTTTCCAAAGTGTTGGCGGTCCTTGAAGGGGGTGGTTCGGGGCAGAGATGGGTAAAACCCTAGACTTCAAATTTTTTCTGGAAAATGTTCAAACGAGGAAACTAGACAAACATATCGGCAAACTTCAGATTTATTTGAAGTCTAGGGTTTTGCCCATCACTGGCTTCAGGGAGTGATTTGGAACAACTTTTTCCTTAGCGAAAATGTTGTCCGAGGCTTCATTAGGAAGATATTAACAGAAAACCCCGACCAATCAGAGCGCGAGTATACCGGTTGAGCGTAGGCTAAGCGCTAGGCGGTCGCGCTCATAGGCTACCGCGGGCGCTCCACCAGTATACTTGCGCTCTGATTGGTCGGGGTTTTTCGTTAATAACTCCTCAACGAAGCCTCGAAAACATTTTCGTTAAGGAAAAAGTTGCTTCAAATCACCTCTCGAACCACTCCTTTCAAGGACCTCCAACATTTTTTTAACACGCTTATATCATGAAGACTGTATAAGGAGATCCAACTCCCTAAGAAAGTTACTAGAAAATTGTTATCAAAATCCCTAACTTGGAGTTTTGAATATTTCGTCCACTCGCGGCACAAGTATGCACAACTGCGATATATATCATATGTGTATGTATTATCATACATATATATGTATATATGTATATAACAGTTTCCTAGTAACTTTCTAGGGAGTTGGATCTCATACAGTCTTCATGTTTGCAGCGCTGTTTCTGTACACTAGCGGCAGCTTTCGTAAACGCGATAGCGAACATAGTGAAAACACGAAGCTCCGAAGCGCCACCTTTTCAGGTCTGGTCCATATTCTTTTCAGAACGGTCGAAACGCTGCGTTCGTGTTGAGAAAACGTGACCACAGAAAATATCGTGTGGCGATCGTGATTAGATGAACGGGTGTTATGCATGATATTGCATATTGACGTACATTAAGATTGTCGTGCGACGGCATGCAGTTGTCGAAATAAATTAGCCGCAGTTACACGGGTACGGGATTTTTCATAGTAACACGGGTATCTGAGTGCCGGCACATATCAATATACGCGAGCACGGAGGATTGGTTATTGAAAAAATGGCGGCGGAAATGCTAAACAAGAATCGTTTGATGGTTTTTAAGAATAAAGGCAAAGATCTAGATGTAAGTATCCAGTTTGCTCGTCGTTGAGTATAGTTATCTTCTGCGGCTGAGAAATGTTGCTTTCGTTTCGAGCGAACGATCGCGAGATCGCGGCTTCCACCAGTTTTTCAGAGATCGTGAAACGTATTTCTTCACTTTGTCGCTCCAGTCCAATTTTCGGACATTTCTGCGCGATTGTTTTCTACCCGGACACAATAATTCCAAATCGATCAATGTTAATGCCGTATTTGGAGCAAGTTCAAAGTGTCCTCGATTTTCGGACCATTGTTAAATGCGTCGTAAAAAAGGATATGATCCAATAGTTAGTCGTAAAAAAGGGGTGATTAACTTTTTAGAAATTATATTTCAAATTTTGCTGAAAATCTTAGCTGCATGTCCACAATAATTGTACTGCCAAATATTTTAATAATTTCATCATTTTTGTAATTACTTTACATTTTTATATTGTAATTGGAACGATAGTAAAGAACATCACGAACAATATTATAAGTCGCAAGACCGATTCAAACTCTTACACATGAAACATAATATCATTATCTTTATAGAGTTATAATTTGTTTATTTATGTTTGATCAATAATAATTGCATAAATAATATACAAAAATAATATCTATAATAATGTACACGTAAGTAAAATTGAACCTTTTTAGTTTAACATTTAATTGGTCATGCATTGGTCATGCTTGGTTTTATGAGTCATGGAACACTCATACATTTTGTTATATTTTTATTAATAAAATGACCTATAGTTTTGCAATTATATTGGATAAAAAATGTATAAGTTAGTTATAAAGTAGATAGATTGCAAGGAGATAGATTACATCCTGAGAAAGGACATAGGCTATATTTTATTTTGATAAAAATAAGTTTTCATTTCAAAATCTTAATATTTATAAATAAAGAATCAGAAATATCAATTGAAACATCTGTGTTATGGAAAACAAAAGACAATCACTCACTGGCTAACGAAGATTCACATGGTTGATCTGTCAGTCGAATGCAAATGACATAAAATACATTATTCACACACAGTTATACACAAACAGTATTCCACGTAGGCGAAACCACAAGGTGCAGCTAGATATTTAATAATTTTTACAAGTATGGTACTTTTTAACATATTTGCATATTTGACATATTGGATATGCTTTCCTATGTTATCAAACGTTCAAAGTAGATCATTTTTTGGAATGCGAATGATATTCTTGGCCACTATCAAGTAGCCCTAGAGGTTCCAAGTATATGAAATATAGTTAAGAACAAGTGGTCAACTATTTTAAAATATTCATTAGAAATATAATTAAAATATAATTAGTTTCTTGTTGTGACATTAAATTTGTTTTATAATATATTTTGTAAAATATGCTAAATACTTATTAGATATGGTATTTAATTTCAGGAAATTATTATTTGTTATCAAGTTGTACACAAGAGTTGAATTGAAGTTGAATAGATCTGTTTTTTTCAAAGTTGTATATGTAATTTTTTATAGTTTAGTTCTGTTACAGGAAATATCAGAATAATATATTTCATCGTGTAGTACTGATAATAATTTTTCATAATGCCAAAATTATACACAATTTAATATTAATGTTGTATCATTGATATATATTTATGAATTTGAAGGTCATATGAAATAGTAGAATTTATAAATTATAAATTCCTTCTTAAAATAGCATTATGCTTGGAAGACATTTTAATTCTACAAGAGTATAAATGATTTTTGATGTTTTAGTAAATATGAATAACAAATGCATGAAATCTTTCAGGAAATGAGAAGGAGAAGAAGCGAAGTGACAGTGGAATTGCGCAAGAATAAACGTGATGAGACTTTACAAAAACGAAGAAATGTGCCTATTACAGATTCTACAGGTAAATTTTTTGACAAGATTAATAAACACATATATATGTTTATCAATTTGATATAATTTATTACACATTATTATTATATATACAAAATATTCA
Source organism: Hylaeus anthracinus (assembly GCF_026225885.1). Lineage (NCBI taxonomy): Eukaryota > Metazoa > Arthropoda > Insecta > Hymenoptera > Colletidae > Hylaeus > Hylaeus anthracinus. Next base: position 3,049,521 of record NW_026534341.1, on the reverse strand, counting down.
TATAAAAGTAATAATAACATTCGTTTTAGATGAAGAAGATCCTGATAAACATTTGTCGAAAATTAATTTGAAAGAGTTGGTAATGAATGCTGGTAGTTCAGATCCAGCTGTTCAATTAGAAGCTGTACAATCAGCAAGAAAGTTGCTATCGTCAGATCGTAATCCACCAATTGATCCGTTAATCGATAGTGGTATTTTACCAATCTTAGTTCGTTGTCTTGAAGATCACAATAGGTATGAGAGCACAAAAATTCATGCACAATTCGTATGATTATAAGACTTTATGCACATTTCCTAATCTATTTTATAGTCCATCTTTGCAATTTGAAGCAGCATGGGCTCTAACAAACATTGCAAGTGGTACATCACCCCAGACACAGGCAGTTGTAAAAGCTGGCGCAGTGCCCCATTTTCTGCATTTGTTACGTTCAAATCAACAGAATGTTTGCGAACAAGCTGTATGGGCTTTAGGTATGTAATCAAACATGAAAATAAAAGAAACGAAATTTTGTTAAAACTGTAAAATCTTCTCTAGTTGCACTTTTTAAATTCTCAATTAAATTCTAGCTTATATGTTACATGACATTACTTTTAATTCTTGGAATGTTTGAGTAAATTATGGTTCATCTCAACTGCTTGACATTTTGAAGAATACTATTATTTAAATATCTAAATTATGTTATCGATATGTACAAACTTAAACAGAAGTACTGTTGTATAGAAAAATATTGTAACCAAGTCGTTACTTGTTGTGTATAAACATCTATATTAGAATTTAAAAATTTATTTATTTTGTATATTCAATTTATTTTTATATCGACGATATTTTTATTTGCAGGAAATATTATTGGAGATGGTCCAACATCTAGGGATTATGTTATTGGACTTGGCATTGTACAACCATTGTTAATATTTATCAATCCGGAAATACCTATCAGTTTTTTACGTAATGTAACATGGGTGATCGTGAACTTATGTAGAAATAAAGATCCACCGCCACCTATGCAAACAATTAAGGATATTTTACCTGCTCTTAAGATACTCATCCAACATACAGATATTAATGTGAGTGACGGAAACGAAACATATAAAAAACTAAAATATTTTGTTACATGCAATGTGTGTTGCAGATCCTTGTTGATACAGTTTGGGCATTAAGTTATCTCACCGATGGTGGTAACGAACAAATTCAAATGGTCATAGACAGTGGTGTGGTGCCTTGTGTTATACCACTTCTCTCGCACAAAGAAGTTAAGGTACAAACAGCTGCTTTAAGGGCAGTTGGTAACATAGTAACGGGTACAGATGAACAAACACAGGCTGTGTTAAACTCTGATGCGTTGTCGCACTTTCCCAACTTATTGACTCATCCGAAAGAGAAAATCTGCAAAGAAGCAGTTTGGTTCCTTTCTAACGTAACTGCTGGCAACCAATCGCAAGTTCAAGCTGTTATGGACGCAGGGCTATTGCCGCTTATTATTCGCAATTTGGAGAAGGTGAAACGACATTCTTTATAAAATTATCGAAAGCCCTTAAGGTAAAATAACTTTAACGATATATTTTCTAACGATCAGGGTGAATTCCAAACGCAAAAAGAAGCAGCATGGGCAATTAGCAATTTAACGATAAGTGGTAACAGAGAACAAGTTGTGCAGCTTATACGAGAAGGCGTCATTGGACCTTTTTGTGACCTCCTTTCCTGTAAAGATACTCAAGTTGTACAGGTTGTTTTAGATGGTATACATAACATGCTCAAACTTGCTGGACCACAAGTTGAACAGCTGGCTAATATGATAGAAGAGTGTTTAGGTTTGTAGCATCAAGATCATTCTTTTAGTACATTGTTTACAGTATTTATTTACATTCTTTAATATGGGTTTACAGGTTTGGATAAAATCGAAGCACTGCAAAATCATGAAAATGTAGAAATTTATAAACTAGCGTATGATATTATCGAGCAATACTTTTCCGAAGAGGTGTGCACTAATTTGTATTTAGTATTTTTATTTCCTTCATTGTCTTCCGACATTAAAATATATATATATTTCGTAATGATTTTAGGCGGATGACACGAATTTGGGGTCACAGGTCGGAGAAGGTACATTTGAGTTTGATCATACGTCGACTATTCCGAGTGAAGGTTTTAAATTCTGAGAGGGCCTCCATTATTTCTTATCCGATCGTGCCGTCCCCCGACAAACTCCATTACGGAGCCATTCTGCTTACCCTTTCCTATTCTTATGTCTCATTCTTGCTCTAATGTCAACACGTGGCAATATCAGTATGCCACCGCTGAACCAAGAATCATGTTTTTTTTTTTGCTAATCCAAAGGCATAACAGTGACTGATTGACTTTTTCCCTATAGAAGGGATATCAGAACGATGCAAGGGCAAAAGTTACGGAGCGAAAGAGTTTCTTACTGAAACGAGAGTCTGTATTCTTTTGTTTTCTTTCTGATTCTTCAACGCATGTATATTACCTTTTTTTTTTTAAATCGCACATACACAATATCTGGCGGAGCGGAACTTAGCCGGACGCAGCTAGGGATATGCAACGTACCAACTAAATTATTCTAGTGTACTCTTTATTTGCTCTCTAAATCGAGGAGCAACAGATAAAAAAAGAAAAAGAAATGAAGTAAAAAAAACCTTTTTATTGCTTGATCACGCTGCTGTCCACTCTAACTCGAGATGAGTCTTGGTTAGCGATGTTACATTTATAAAATAATTCGTGTATATTTTAGGCATGTTAAATTTATAATAATATTGATTACTAAATAAATGAATCGATTGACTACTCTTTATTAGTTTAATTCATATCTATGGATCATTTCTGTAAGAAGAAACAAACGAACAATAAAACGATAATGTTAATTTGACAACATTTACTGCCAATCTTTAATTGAACTTTTGATCGTGCAAAAAAAAAGACAAAAGAATTTAATCATTTTCATGAAACGATATATCTGTATTATAGAAATGTCTCTTTATTGATAATCTTGTTACAATTATGATTCAGGTGTGAATTCGATCGTGACATCTTTGAACGTGTGAACATGATTAGCATGAATATCTTCAAACCGTGTATCTTTGTTGACGTTCGGTAAACTGTAGAGAATTGCGGCGAAATTGTTCTTTGAAAGGAGTAATGAATCGTAGAAATAGCACATAGTGTTTGTTTTTCTTGGTACATTTTAAACTAACACCCAATGATAATATATTTGTTCTTTATTCATAGTATTTGTAGAACAATTTTCATTGGTAGTAATATTAATCTTTTTGCAACAAAACATTCTCATTGATCATTATTATAACTTTATACATTGTTGTAATTTGCTGTTTATTTCTTTAAGATGGCTGTCTTCAGCAAAACGAATATTCGTCAATATTTTTATATAGCAAAAGAATACTGCAAAACTATTATATCTTTAGTTTCCTTTATATGGTGTACTTCTTGTATTGCGATTATTTACAAGTGCGAGTTGAACGCACAAAAACCATGTTTTTCAAGTTGTGAGAAATGATATGTAGTGGCAACCTTGTTGGGTCTCGAATCGAATCGCTAATTTTTTGGATTTAACCAACGTAAAGTACAACAAATTGAACAACTGAATGCTTGTTATTTTCTTTCCATCACCAAAAAATAAGCGTAATTCATTCCAATTGCATAGTTTTATGATATATGTACTATTATCTAAACTCGTTTAAAGAGCGAAACTTGTAAATCTTCCTTGATACGATTAGTTTATGATTACTTTGATAAATAAGACATTTAATTTAAAGAACATTATTTTTCATTTAAGTTCATTCTAAATATTTAAAGAAAATATAGTAGTTTGTTAAAAAAAACAGCGTTTTACAAATTAAGAAAAACTGAAAAATTAAAACTTGATGAATCAATTCTTAAAGTCAGAAGTTTGAAATCATTTATAATTGGAATGTAAAATTATATTTGTCTGTTTCGTCAAGAGAGATTAGCGCTAAAGTATTATTCCTTTGAATAACTACAGACGTACGAAAAATGAAGGGAATTTAAAACATCATTTTTGGAGCAAAAATTAAATTTATATTGATAAACGCATTTATTACATTACTTAGTCATTTCTGAATAAATTTTGCTTGCACAAATGTACGAAATTGTGTAGAGAATCATTTGATAATGACATCAATTTTTCGTGTTACTGACGCAGTGGGTCAGATGTCACATCTAGTCAAACCTGACTTTATCTAACACAAAGAATTGCCAGACTCCCCCCCCTTCCAACCTCCCACCAGCCGCGCGCCATTTTTCCCATGTTAAAGGCGCATCCACATATAGCCCTTGTCATGAACATCTTAGCCAAAGAGTACAGGGTGTCCCAAAAATGTTGTAACTCCTCGAAAGGGGTCGTTCGGGGGGTGATTTGAGACAACTTTTTCCTTAGCGAAAATGTTGTCCAAGGTTTCGTTAGGGAGATATTAAGCGAAAACCCCGACCAATCAGAGCGCGAGTATGCCGGTTGAGCGTAGGGTACGCGATAGGCGGTCGCGCTCATACGCTACTGCGGGCGCTCAAACGGTATACGCGCGCTCTGATTGGTCGGGGTTTTTTGTTAATATCTACTTAACGAAGCCTCGGACAACATTTTCTCTAAGGAAAAAGTTGTTTCAAATCACCTCCCGAACCACCCCTTTCAAGGTGTTACAACATTTTTGGGATACCCTGTAGTTCAATGATTGGCTGCTACTAGGAACTTTCTAAGACTTCCAGAGATGGGGAAAACCCTAGGCTTCGAATAAATCTGAAGTTTGCCGACATGTTTGTCTCATTTCCTCTTTTGAACATTTTCCAAAGAAGAAAACGAGACAAACACGTCGGCAAACTTCAAATTTATTCGAAGTCTAGGGTTTTTTCCATCACTAGGAAACAGTTACTAGTTACTACAAAAATCTTTATTCCCCATTGTATCTGTAAAAGAGATCAGATATTATGCAATATTATACTAATGAAAGTCTGTAACGATCGTGTAACGTTTTTTTTATTATTATAATTTTATAATATCAGTAGTATTTATACGATTAATTATAATATTATTCTAAAGTCCTTAAGGCATTTCCATGTAAACATATAACTAAAGAGGACGCTTTACAAAACAATACCGAGTTTCGTTGTCGACGAACTCGGTATACGCACAATTTGTGACTTAACAAGAATGTAATCAACGTGGACTCGCATGTAAGTTTGGCAAGTGAATATTGAGGTTATTGCTCTTTAATTCAAAGAGTTAACGAGATGTTTGAGAGTAACTCGAATAAAAACATAAGAATGCGTTATTGTTGAGAAAATACATTATATCATTGTCTTAATTAAAAAAATACATGAATAAACGTATTTTTGCATGTTAATTTTGAAAACTCGTAATCAAAGTATTCGTTGGCGTAATAAATTATACAAAAATGAAAACTGATTGACATTAGGAATAGATTTCAAAGTAATAGTGAAAGAATATATTCTGCAATTTGTTTGAGTATACATTTACAATGTTTACTATTAAATGCAAGAGTATAATTTTATTTACGATTATAATAACTTTATGCATCGCTATTTATCACACTTATTCATTGTATTACACCATAGCCGCCAAAACTGGCCAATGAGTGGGCTGATTTCGATATATTTGAATTTCAAATTAACCAATCAATGATTTAATTCTGGAAACAATTTTGCTTCGTTATGTATACGAGATCGTATTTATTTATTTTACTTCGAATCGCACGCCCCCTATTGTAACATACATTTGAAATGTTATACGAAAAATAATTGAAAACATATCTTCTACTATGTGTATATGAATATATAAATTAAAATATAATCTCCATAAATGTTTTTAATTCGATATTTTTTGATTTTGCAATGAATCTTGTAATGAACGAATACCAATACAATGTCATTATTTGATCGCAGCGTCATTAATCTGATACTTCCCTGTCGATATGTGGCATCGTTCATGCATTTTATGGCTACATAATTTATTTACATATCATTAATAACAGTGACATTTAAATAGAATAGAAATTTTCCTTCTTCGTTCGAAAAGAATGTCTTTATCGAATTCCATTAAAATTCGTAAAGTTCATAATAATAGCGCACGTTTGGCCGATAATGTCGCGTTTAAAACGTTGGAGTTTTCGGAACACTTGTCTTTTTTTTTTTATTGGACCAAGAGGGCGCTATAGGGCTGACGTGTTTTTAGCCGCGGAAGAGCGAAAATGGCGAAATCGAAATTTGCAAAGTGCGCGAAAATACTCGTCAGTATCGGAGCCACGTTTCATTGAGAAAGTCGACGCTCGACGTATTACATACTAGGGAAAGTTAATTTCGTAATAGCGATCAACTTATCATTCTCGCTTCGATTTCAGATTTTAATACTAAACGACCTTTGGGTCTGTTTGTACACAGCGGTGCGTAGTGCACTGTGGGACAGCAATGGTGGGCGCGTGATTTTGAACAAATTCGTGCTATCGAGGGAACACCCAGGTACGTGTTAGAAAGAGGTTTCAATTACTCGTTGAACAACGCAAGTGAAATTTGAATTTCTGAAAAGCGTATTAACAACTGTTTCGAATATCGGTACAATAATTAAAATGAGCTTCGTGGCACGCCCCCACCCAGCACTGTACGTACCTGATATGAACTGATAAGTTATAGGTTAAGTCGAGTTTTGTCCGATATTAAAACGAATATCGGCGAGATGTATATTTTACATTGTCGTTTGTTGCGTTACGCGTTTTATTTCTCTCTGCGTGTCGATGTCGAATCGCTTTGATGCTACTAAAAACGTTAAAATACTGGCAGAAATTCAGTTCGTGGAAAATGGCGCGTTCGAGTAATAAATGGCGCTAATGTTCCTGAGTAGACTATCCTTCGAATTTTTCTTCATTATTCAAATTTTATCGTTCGAATTTTCGAAAGTTCAAATTTTACTTGATCCTTGCATTGTTGTGACCATCCATAAACAATTCCGTTAAGTCTCGTGTTTCGGGAATTCATATTTACTTTCTAAAGATTTGAATTTTTGAATTTTTAAATTCTCACTGATTCACTTCGTTTTCACATCATTTCGTAAATCGTTTTACGTTTTACTGTTGATTTGCTGTATTTATTTTCATACGTAGCCTTCTGATGTACGAAGCTTTACGTGAAAACGATTTAGATTCTTTGAATTTCTAACCTGCATATGCATGAAGTACATGTTTATAATGGAAGATACAGACATCTGGAAAACTTTTTTTTTAAACATAGGCAAACTCGTTTTAAGTGTACATGAATATACACGATATTAGAACGTTACATGTTATTAGGATGGTTTAAAGTTCATAACTTGACAATTTGTAGTAGGATACAAGTATTACACTTACAAATCAGTTCGTCGCATGTTACCTTCGTTCTTAGTTATGTAATTCATTGGTGATTGTTGTTTACACTTCAATGATTTTTATGAGAGTAATGCATATAAAGAAACGTTTCTTTCATGCAAATATACATATGTTACAAATTCAAACAGTGCTTTTATTTATAATTATTCCATTATGGACACAATTTATATGAATGGAAATAAAATCAAATATATCAATAAAATGAAAAATTATATTATAAATTGTATTATTAATTTACATAATATAACTTTATACAATTGTGCGTGTAAATTTCATGAACTATACATTGAGAAATTAATGCATTTAATACTTTTAAGAATAATATCTATACTTAGTTAAGTTATAAACAAATGTAAGTAGTTATAACAAGTAATGTTTTGAATAGGAACGTAATCATGTCTATAAATAAAGGGCAGAATGTTAGAGCTTTGGTTGAACCATTAGCTCTTGATTCACGTACACTTGGAGATGGAGACTTGAGTGCATTGACTCTGTCGCATAATAACGAACAATATTCTAACGACTTTGAGGCATTTGCAAACATTCAAGCTGAATTGGAATGTATGAATGCTGAAGAAGTTATGACAACAGAGGAGGAGCATATAATAGTTGAACGTAGTATTGAGAATGAAATGATTGTACCTGATGTGGATATGGCTGAAGTATCAGATCAAGTTCAAGGAGAACATATTATCTATACAACAGCTAATCAGAATAATCAAAATATTATATTCCAAACAAAGCCAACATTGCAGAGGCTTCCAGCATCTACAGTGCAGGTATAAAATCTATAATTACAATGTCTAAAGCAAATACCAATGATATCTCTTATGAAGTTATAATTTTACTCTCATAATAGGTAAAGTCAAATGTTGGTCCAGCGACACAAAGCCAGTCTATTATGATAGTATCTCCTGCTGGTGGTCAAGGCACAAGCCAAATTTTAAAAATTTCCCATCCATCAACAGCATCAGCTGGTCAATTACAGTCGTTAGCTCAGACTCTCATAGCAAAGTCTGCTGAAGGAAATATAGTTCAATTGAGATCAGCACAACCTAAGCCTGTAATGGCAACTAGCCATTCGGGAAGCATTACATTAGGAAATGTTCACAATGCAAAAACAGTTCAATCAGCTATAAAGCGATCTGCGCAGGGTTCTCAACAAAATCGAAATGTAATATCGTTCTTTCTAAATTCTCAATACTTAGACACTAAATAATACTAATATGTGACATACTATACATTTTGTAATATTATTTTAGGTATATACAAAGATGATATTAGCTGGAAATCAAGCACAATCAGGACAGCAAGTTCTTATAACTAGTTCACAGAATGAAAATCAGCAAACACAAGCAATAAAATTTATAAATAATAGTGTATCGAGTCAAGATGTCACAGCTCCAACGAAAACTATAACATTGGCACAAGCACAGCAAATGGGATTACTTCCTACTAATAAAGTTCAACACATTCTACCCTCATCACCGCAAAACAAAGTGGGTATTGAAATCTATTATATTCATCATTTTTCCAGTAGTTGTGTATATTAATATAATAAACATAAATTCGTATTTATTACTCTTAAAGGGAATAATTGTTAATAAACTAGTGCAATCATCAAATACTCAACCGACTAAAATGACTATAGTTCCAAGCAGTACAATTAAATCCCCTACAAAAATATTACCTGCTCCAACATTGAGTACGCAAGTCAAATCATCGCTTTCGAATCAACAATCCACGTTTTCTTCCTCTAATAAATCTATTCAACAAAATCCACAAAAAGTGATTATACGACAGGTTAGTTAACTTATGATTTTATTGAAATTTATTTTTTTTTTTATGAATTGCAAAGTGTTTCTAATCGTATAACATTTATCAGAGCTCTTTAAAACCTGGAACTGTGCTTGGAAGTGGACAAGTTATTAGAATACCAGCTAATCAAAATATCGTTACTGGATCTAATCAAGTACATCAAATACAAATGCCAGGAAGACAAGTAATTATTTTTTTATTTTTATAAATCCATTATAATAGCACGTTCTGTATAATTGAGAAAATATTTTTGTTCAAGGTGCAATATGTAAGATTAGTTAGTACTCCATCATCTGGAACTACGAATGTCGTTACTGTGGGGAAAACGAAGTCACAAACAAGTTTGCAAACTGTCGGTGTCAGTCAGAAAATAGGAAATCAACAACAAATTGTTAAGGTTTGTAACAATAGCAACAACTTGTAATTATTTAAAAAAAATTGTATTAGACTGTCGTATATAATGTGTTTTTTTTCCAATTGTGATATAGGTAGTTCCATTAAATACTAGTAATCAATCGTTAAGAACAGTTGCACCTAAGGCTACGTTAACGAGTAGCAATCAAAGATTATTAATTCCCGCGACTGCAAGTGTAGGTAATCAATCGAAAAATGCGGTAGCAATTCCGGCATCGGCTTTGAGCCAATTAGCATCTGGGCAGGCAGTCCTTTCAACTAATTCAAATATGGGAAACATTGTAGTTCTACCAGCTCAATATATTCAGCAACAGGTATGATATATTGCATATGTGATTAAAAAAAAAATAAGTTAACTATATCGGTCAGGAATAATCTCTGAGAAATAGCAGTAATTTAAAGAGGTATATAATGTTTTTACAGTCAACGGACGAAGTAAAAATGAAACCTCAAGTTACGCCCAGTTTGTTAGGAAATTCACAAAGCTTACAAAGTTCTACAGGAAGTTTATCTGTAGGATCTATCGTAGAAAGTAAAAGTTCTCAAAGATCCTACGCTAGCGTCGAGCCTAATGGTATTAGGCCGAGAAAAGCGTGTAACTGTACTAAATCGCAATGTCTTAAATTGTGAGTATAATATATACCAGCACTATTAAGCCTTAATTTTAAAGTAACTCTTCGATGTTTGCTTGTACTATTATCACTGTTATTACTGTCATTCATCTTTAAAAAATTGAGCATCAACTCTTTGCTTTTTTGTTATCTCGATAGAAAAATGACGATCGGTACTGATATACATAAAAATGTATCTTTAGTTGAAAGATTTGTTTTGTGTTGTAAGTTAAGAAATAATCGTATCGTTGATAAAGAGAAGTTTTGAATGTACCTTGATAAATGAAAGTGGTGAATGATGAATATATTTTGTCACAGATATTGTGATTGTTTCGCTAATGGAGAGTTTTGTCATATGTGTAACTGCAATAATTGTTCTAATAATCTTGGAAATGAAGAAGAGAGGCAACGCGCTATCAAATCTTGTTTGGAACGTAATCCAAATGCATTTCGTCCAAAAATTGGCAAAGGCCGCGAGACTGGTGATGATATACGGAGACACAATAAGGGTTGTAATTGTAAACGTAGCGGATGCTTAAAGAATTATTGTGAATGTTACGAGGTACTGCAGATGGTTCTATATACGAATTATAAATATTTTTGAAAGCGATGAAATTACTTCCAGTAATACAGAATAATCTCTTTTTTTTTTAAGGCTAAGATACCCTGCTCTGCTAATTGCAAATGCATAGGATGTCGAAATGTTGAAGAACCTAACTTAGAAAAGAAGTCCCTAAAGGACCTAGCAGAGGCAGCTGAAGTTAGGACGGCACAACTTACGTTAAATAAAGCGAAATTACAATTATCGGAAATGGCTTTTAGACCACCTGCTGCATCAAATACTGGCGCGAGGTAAATCCATGATTATAGTAAATATAATCAGTAGACATTATTTGAAATTTAATGGCTGTTAAAATTGGAGCTTGTCATCCTCGAAGAAAAGTGTAAATCACTAGATGTTGTTTTATGGAAACAAATGGTTCTAATGAAAAAGCATTTTAACAACCATTATCAATGTTGGTTTTTACAGTTACAATATCTATATCATGTTTAATTGTTTCATTTTTGATACTTTGATATTCGTATTTTTTTTTTAGACAACCATTCAATTTCTTGACCGATAAAGTAGTAGAAATAACGTGTCAGTGTTTAATGGCACAAGCTGACGAAGCGGAGCGGAACATGTTCGACGATGAAACATCTCAAAGACTTATAATCGAAGAATTCGGCCGTTGCTTGAAGGAAATCATCGAGTCAGCGCATAAAGCTGAAGCTACCTAGCAGGTACATTTTCAGGAAAAGTGTAATGGTGAAAGTTTTCGGTTCTCGCGCGCGTATGCAGCAGTTAGAAAATTGGAAACATTAATTGTTGGTACTTCCTAATCTAATAATTTGGACATAATAATTACGAAGCAAAATAAAGTGTTATATACCAAAGATAATGGTAAATATGCTACAACATAATACGTTCAACCGATTGTTATTATTACTAAATGAATATGTAAAGAAGAAAACTATTTTGTATGCAAAAAATAATTTAATTTACTTACTCTTCAAATTAATTTTGTATAATATCATTAATATACGATTATGTGGAGTTGACAAAGTTTGTAACTTAATCATTTTCGTTTTTATTTAAACGAGATGAAAGTAACTTTGATACGAAATTATGTACATTGTCTTTCTATATAACAATTTGTAAAAAGAAAATTAAAAGTAACACGGTTGAATGCAATATGTTAATAAGATTTGTAACAAAAGTTTATAACATTCGATGGTACAAAAATTGTTTATATATTTGTCGCCCACATTTGAAAAATGAAGATTTTATTGAAAATTTAGGTAAGATGCTAAAGTAGAAGGTATAGATTTGCGCATCTATTAGGTAGTATTGGTATACTAATCATATTTTTATTTTATGTCATGTGTTTTCATTAGTGTCAATATTCAGAGTTCTTTTTTTATAGCTAAAATGCATGCATCTATAAACTGTAAGTAACAAGAATTTGATGGAGTACCAAGAATATTTGATTTTTGGTGTCAATGAACAATATAAATGGTGAACGTAAAATTCAACAATTTAATTTCACAAATGAAATAAATTATCTTTAAATGATATATTATAATTTCATATTGTATGATGATTTCTCATATCTATTTTTATTTTTCTTAGAGAATAAGGACTATAAAAAATGAAATTAAAATAATAAATTTGTTCATGTCTGTGGTCATTATTACAAAAATTTGAAAACTGTTAGGTTTTATTCAATAATGTTCGACAGTTTCTATTCGACGGTTAAAACGCAACTAATGCTATTCGAATACATTTATATTCTAACAAAAATCTTGAGTTAAAAAAAAAATAAGATACTTAAGTCATTTGTATATGACATGGCATTTTTACAATTTTGTATGTACAATCGTTTAAAGTTTGATTTTTCATTTGTAATTAGTATGTATTGATTTCTTTTTCATCTATTGCTTATCTGTGGCATAATACATTGTCCATAGATGAATTATTACATTCGAAGTAATTTTGTAGACTTTTCGTAAAAATATATTTCACACGTTTATTTATCGATTCTGTAATTATATATAACGTCACAAGGATTCTAATTCCAAATTAGTAAAATCGTTCATTACATTCACATTTACATTAATTTTGTTTAAATTAAATTGCAGGTGTACTTTGATACATATGCAATTTTCAATACTAAGTACTATTTAATTAATTAGCGATACAGTAAATAATATTGCCCCGAGGACGAAGGTATCCTGACAATGTAATTTTCTGATGTATGTTTAACAGGACAGACGCATTAATACTTTTCATTGTGTACTGAATTAATCATCACTATAGTAGAAACACTATTTGTCTGCCGTTAGGGGTGATCCAAGTATAACTTATACGTAGGAAATTAATTTAAAGTATAGAAAGTTTATATATTATACATAGTGTAGTATAAGGACAAATGTAATATAGAGGTACAAATATAAATATATATTCGTAGAATTCGTACTTCAAAGAACGTTATTTTAAGTATACAAATTGTACAGATTATTGATTCGTAAAATAATTAGAAAAATGATTATGATAATGAAATATTAATTACATGTTTTTATTTCTTACATGTCATTTACATAACAAGTTGAATGGAAAAGAATGACTTTTAAATTAATGCTAAAAACTTTTGCAAAAAAATGCTGATGTATATGTATAACAAATTACTGCTATGTACAGATAATATACGTATATCTAAATATATCGTTGTAATTTGTCTTCTGTACATAGAAAAAATCTGATATCGCTGAATTAAATAAATAATTTATTCCTTTATTTTAGGAAAATTTATTTAAACTAGATAATTTCATAATTTCATTGTACAACTAATATGTAAAAAGTTTTAACTGATTTATAAATTCGAGTATAATGTAAATAGACAATATATGAATTATAAAAATATTCATTATGAATAGTTTGATATCAGATTTTTCGAGAAATAGTGTTATTTAAATAACACTACAATGTACGTATGAAGAAAATGTATATGTATATACATGTCAAACACATGTACCTTTCAATAAATCTTATGTTTACATTAAGTGCAGTTCACTGAAATATGTACAAAAAAGTTTTTACTTTAAACAAGTGTATATGTTTCGTGTATCGTACAGGCTTGTGTTAAAATTTCACTACTTTTTTAGATTTCTTATTAGTTTTCTCCTCGACTATCTTCACATTCTCTTCTAAAGATTCTAAATTACCATTTGCAATTGAGTTTACAGTAATGGTATTTTCTTCTTTTTCTTTAATTAAATCTGGGCAATCTTTTTTTAAATGTGTGACATCTCCACAGACTTTGCAAGAACCTCCTTGAGGATAAACTCCTTTAGGATTATCAGGACATTGTTTAGCAATGTGTCCTTGCTCTCGACAAATGAAACAAGTAGCATATCTAAATTCTGTTGGCTTAGCTACTTTACATTCAAAATGAGTATGTTCTGTTGATCCACATTTAAAACAGATTCCAGTTCCTGCTTGTTCTATTCCAAGTTCAGGACAATCTGACAAATTGTGACCTGCTTTTCTACAATGGAAACAGACACACTTCCTAATACGTGCTAATGCTTTCTCTGCTTTTCTTCTTTCTAGCTTTATTGCTGCATCTGTTTCCTTCTTTGGAATACCTGCAAAAACAAGTAAAATATAATATGAAGAAAGTAGAAATATACACTGTATAAATATATTCACCTTTCATGATCATTTTTTGTTTCAGTTCATGTAATCGTTCTGCATCTTCTTTTCTAACTGGAAACCCACCAAACTTAACAATCTCTATTTCAACACCATTGATAACTACTTTTGTAGGACCTAAATCTGCTTTCCTTCTTTTGTGCTCTTTATCATCCCTAATTTTAGGAGCTTTCCTTTTATTAATTCTATTATTTTCAAACTGTTTTGTATGAAATTTATTTGGATTATTAACAAATTTTTTATTAAATTGTTTGGTGACATGGATGTTTTCTTCGTGCTTATTTGTTTCAGTGTTTTGATTATTCTGTCGTTCTCCATTATTATTGTTATTTTTAAATTTTGTCTTTAGCTTAGTAGTATTTCCATTTGTTTCCGATGTATTTGTATTAATATTGTTCTTCTGTTTTCTCATATTATGCTTCTGATGTTTAGGTAACATATCTTCCTTCTCCTTTGTTGTATTATATGTATCATGTGATGCATTTTGTTTACCTTTGTCAAGTTTTGAAGCATTACTGCTTTCTATCAATGTATCTACAGACTTTCCATCACTATGTTTCTTTTTTTTAATTTTATTTAATTTACTATGATTTGCATCTGCTTCATTAGTTTTTACATTAACCTCATCAATAGAATGATTGTTTTGGGTACTACTTATGTTGCCAGATTGATCCTTGTCTTGTTTACGCTTTTTAAGTTTGATGTTTGTTGTAGAATTATCAACTTCACTGATATTCCTCTTTAAAGATGACTTCTTTTTATCTTTAACATTTACATGTGTTTTATCTTCATTACAAATTTCAACAGTGTCTGAAAGCATACTTTTATTCATCTGAAGTATATTTGAATGTACAGATGCTTCTTGCTTTTTTTTGGTTTTCTTCTTCACTGGATACTTACTTTTTGTCATAGAACTTTCTTCAAATTCTGCCCAGTCATTATTAACATTACCAACATCGCAGTAAAATAAATTTTGTTTGTCTTGTAAAAGTTCTTTTGCAGATTTATTTCTTATCAAATGTTCTTGTTGTTTGGCCACATTCTCTGTTAATTGTTGCTTCATTACATGCCATGGTGTAGCATCATTAGGTACTCTTTCATTAGAAGCTTTCGAACCTTTTGCTCGTGCAAATCGAGTCATTTTCTAAAAGGATTTAAAGTGAATTAACCTCTGCTTTTAAGTTTATAATAATATTGAATAAATACTTAATGAAAAAGTAGATTATGAAACATAGATTGTATATCAAATTTAGATTTCTTAGAAGTAACAATACTTTTAAAGATATTTTGTTGTGAACAAATATTTCTCTATCCTAACTCATATGTTGATTACATTTTTATTTTAAGTGACAATTTCAGAATAAATACAAAAATAATTATTATATCCCATCTAGTTCGTTATTTTTCCTTTTACATAGATTGATAAACATATTTTACCGTTTACTAAAAGTGCATGAAGTTACAAAGACTAATAAAAACAGTAATAATTGGTATCTAATAACAACTTTGTTACACGTGAAATAACCTCACATTATTACACGTGAAAAATAACGATAAAGATCCCTAGGCTCTGCCGCTTCTTACGCAGCTGTTGGCAGCTGTTGCGCAGCGAGAAAATTCATACATTGGCAGGGTTCTCATCAAACAAAGATTACATCTTCAAATCACTATACAGGGTGTCCCAAAAATGTTGTAACACCTTGAAAAGTGTGGTTCGGGAGGTAATTTGAAACAATTTTTTCCTTAGCGAAAATGTTGTCCGAGGCTTCGTTTATGAGATACTAACGGAAAACACTGACTAATTAGTGGGCGCTCCATTGGCATACTCGGGCTCTGATTGGTCGGGGAGCGCACAGCCTACGCTACCGCGAGCGCTCCACCTTGATACTCGCGCTCTGATTGGTCAGTGTTTTCCGTTAATACCTCCTCAACGAAGCCTCGGACAATATTTTTGCTAAGGAAAAAGTTGTTTCAAATCACCTCCCGAACCACCCCTTTCAAGGTGTTACAACATTTTTGGGACACCCTGTACTTTGTCCAACTAGACAAAAATTTGAGGCAAGCAAATAACAGTGCTTTCCAATTGCAATATCCCTAGACACTTTCCGCGGGCTCGGAGGAGAAGAGATATCCGATTTTGGTAAATTTCCCCTTCGACAGCAATTCTCTCCGCTTCTGCGATGGAATTCCCACTAATCAGTTTTTGTGGTTCATGGTCGTAAGCGCGCAAAAGTAATTTCGGGTTATTCATGTAGAAAAGATGGTGGTGACGGCAGCTGCTGTACGTCAACAACTCACGAATTTAGCGTATTCCGGTGGCTCTCATAAAGATCAAGCAGAAAAGTAAGCCTATAAACTAGGATCAAAAACTTACCTTTTAAAATACTTGGTGTAAACGATGACACTTTTAGGTATCGAGTGATTTTGGACTCAATACTATCATCATCCGGCGAAGAATTGGTTGATGCTTTAAAGATATTCATTGAAGCAAGTATGTCACTTTTCTTTACGTATATATTCTCTTGTAACAGGTATGCAAATACATATTTCAAGAACTGACGCGATGAAAACAATCTGTAAAGGACTATTACACATTTCATAAATACAAAAATATCTGTATCACTCATAGTCACCATCATGTGTACAATAATATATTAATAGATTACATATTTTATTCATTTATAGCATATGCAAATATGTAGAACATATAATTGTAATTATTTGGGAAATATTTATCTATGTACAGTTTATATAGTATCCACGTATTATTATGTAGTAAAATCCTTAATTTGTATCATAATTGCATAACGTATACTAATGTTTTTATTTTACAATTTATAAGTTAAAAACTAAATTGCTATATTGATGTAAGGATGAATCATTTTATTTTCCAGTTGTAAACGAATATGTAAGTTTGGTGATCTCAAGACAGGTTTTGACAGACGTCAGTAATCGTTTGTTACTTTTACCTGATGAGATATCTAAGGCTGTTTCACATTACACATTGGACAAAGTAAGATATTTTATTATACTTATAGGAAATCTGATTGTATGTAATATATACTATAGTAAAATGTTATACTCTGTCTTCAGATACAACCACGGGTCATCTCTTTTGAGGAGCAAGTCGCTAGCATAAGACAACATTTAGCAGATATTTATGAACGTAATCAAAATTGGAGAGAGGCAGCTAATGTTTTAGTTGGAATACCATTAGAAACAGGGCAAAAGTAAATAACAATATTATCATTATTTGTTCTAAAATTTATAGAAAATCTGAATTCAATGCTTCTATATTTACATTGAAGCAACAACTTTGATCACCTTAATTATCCACAATATTTTTATGACATGGCATTTAAAAATACGTATTTTTTCATTTCTTTAAAAATACGAGAGATAATTAGGGTGATAGAAGTTTTACTAAATGCTTAATAATTATGATGATGATTATTTACAGGCAATACACAGTTGACTATAAACTTGAAACTTATCTTAAAATTGCAAGATTGTACTTAGAAGATGATGACCCAGTACAAGCTGAAGCATTTATCAATAGAGCATCTCTTTTACAAGTATGTACTACACTTTTAAACATATATGTCAATATAATATTTCATTTTCTATTTTTGTTAGGCTGAATCCAAAAATGAACAGTTACAAATTTACTACAAAGTCTGTTATGCTAGAGTATTAGATTACAGAAGAAAGTTTATCGAAGCAGCTCAAAGATACAATGAATTATCATATAGATCTATTATACATGAAGATGAACGTATGACTGCACTTAGGAACGCTTTAATTTGTACAGTACTAGCTTCTGCAGGCAAGTATTTAACCATATTAAGTGTGGTGTACATACATGGATAATGTTTGAATGTAATTTCAAAACTAGGACAACAAAGAAGTCGTATGTTAGCAACCTTGTTTAAAGATGAACGTTGTCAACAACTTCCTGCATATTCGATTCTTGAAAAAATGTATTTGGACCGTATCATTCGACGCTCCGAACTACAAGAGTTTGAAGCTTTATTACAACCTCATCAAAAAGCATGTACAATCGATGGACTGGGATCAACTATTCTCGACCGTGCTGTTATAGAACATAACTTATTATCTGCTAGTAAATTATACAATAATATAACTTTCGAAGAACTAGGTGCCTTGTTGGAAATTCCACCGACAAAAGCAGAAAAAATTGCTAGCCAAATGATTACTGAAAGTCGAATGAATGGATACATTGATCAAATTGATTCTATTGTACATTTTGAAAGTAAGTTTAATAAACGGATCGACAAGCGAATCTTATTGTTAATAAACAGAGTTTCTGATAAAAATTTCTTTTTCATGTAGCACGAGAAACTTTGCCAACATGGGACAAACAAATACAATCTCTTTGCTATCAAGTGAACCAAATAATAGAAAAAATCGCTCAAACTGAACCAGAATGGATAGCGAAAACAATGGAAGATCAAATGCAGTAATGTAAACTTTTTTAAATATTAAATAAACACACATTGGATATTCATTTGTTAAATACGTTATTAAAAATTTGAAGGCAATAAGGATTATTAACGTAATTTATCGATGAAGCGTTTATATTATGAGCAACAATATTTAACATGCTGTTTAATTTTTATTTTAATATGCATGATAAATGTTGATATGATCAAGAAATAAATTTGAATTTATTATAACAAAGTACGTAAATATCAAACAAATTTATAAGGCATTTCTATAACTTTGGTTTTGTCACCATAATTAGTCTATTATTTATAAAAAATAAAAAATAAAATAAGTATGGAATTATGTGAGTAAAAATTTATTAATGAAATAAACCTAAAGTAATTGTTTGTTGAACACTTGCATAAAATTGTTATAAAGTTTACACAAAAATACTCTAAGAAAATAATGTACCATTTTCTTGTAAATAAAGCATTCACACTCCACATAAAATAAATTTTTTTTTATTCTAAAAACTAGTCGAAGCTTAATTCAGATTTTGCTCAATATTTAACAATTGTTGATGCATAAGAGAATAAAATTTTATGTGTACAAACCTCTCATTTAATACAATTCCTACATAAAACAGGACTGGTGTATTGTTTGTAACTAAAAATTTTTATTTATTCATATTGCATTGTTTTAAGACTGAAATATTCCTATAAGACACCGGACTTTCGATTATTGGAATATTGTCTTCATAACTAAATATAGATTTCACAATAAGTTTCAATCCTAAAATAGCCACAATTGGCAATATTGTTTTATATATTAGTTATGTAAGCAGGAATGAATGTTGATTTCATTTTGCAAATGAAAAGTGAGTAATTACTTGACATTGACATCATTTAATCCCAAGTCCCTGTACGTAGTTATTTATTGTGTATAATATTAAGTGCAAGGATTTTTACAATAAATCCAATAATTAACATTACTTCTATAGTTATAAGAACGTATGTGCAGCATACTGAGCCTCTTACCTTAGAATTAATCATAAAGTTTACAAATACTTCATAACATGATAACATTTATTACTGTCTTTTAATATTATTTCAGAAGAGTTTTTGCAATTAATATTGCTATCTATGTAGTTTCCATTTCTTTAATATCAGAATAATTAACCTTCGATTTTATTATGAAACTAATTATTTTCAACAGGAACTGGAAGGCTGCACCATATCAAGAGTAAGAGAATTACAGAGGAAAGAATAATACACTTCTGTTTCACTGAAAGAGCTGTGAGCCACACTGTTCACCATAAGATACTGTTATTGTAGCATGTTTACACTCGTAGTTGTGTATACTTTAAACTAATATCCCTTTAACTAATTTTAAACGATGCATGATATTTCGTGGCATCTATTTCGGGACAAACTTGTCTACAAATTATAGGCAATACTTTATTTGAAGCATGTAAAGTGATGCTGTCTTTATGACACGAAGGTCATGAAATAATTCTTTGAGTCAAGTCCTTTAGTGTCTGTAACCATTCGTATTTAAGCTTCAAGGTCTAATGCGAAACCAATCTTGTGTCCACCAGAACCAAAGTTCTTTCCATCAATATTTGTAGAAAGTGTCAAGGTTACACCTAGAAACATAAATGAAATATGTTATAATGTTGAAGCATAAAATTTGTCCTACTTTGTTAGATTAGATTATTATATCTCAAAAATTAATACGGAAAAAAAATGAAATATACAATAATTCCTAAAAATAATTACTTGAAATAATTACTCTAAAAATTATTACTAAAATTTATTTACCATCACGTAATTTTTGTTGATATCCCAAACCTATTTGGAGATGAGAATTGATCTTCGCTCTAATACTTGCATCTGCATCAAGATTATATTTTGTACCAATTCCAAATTGTGTAACATTATTACTAGAATTCCAAGCAAGATTAATTGCTCCTTGTAGGTCTGACTTTACTTTATGATAAATAGAGCCACTGAACTCACGCCCGTTATCCCTAATAGAATCAAACACAGTATGTTACAGAATTAAAAATATTTTTTTAGGTTACAATTTTAGTAATTTTTCCTAAGAATGCATAAAGTTTATACATACACTGCTGTATGAAGAGCAAAATCAGAAGCAGTGAATCCAAGTGCAAAATTATTCTTTGTAAGCTTATTTCTTTGCGTATCAAAGCAAGCCTGATAACCAGCCAACCATCCTATAATGAAATTAGGATATTTTGTAATGAAAAAGAAAATAATTTATTTGACTTTGTAAAACTATCATCTTACACTGTTATGTTCTGGATTGCCTTGAATATTGGGAATTAAAGAGGAAGATGCTCAATTGGAATTACAAGGAATCGCATGGATGCAAGGATATGAAAAACATTAAATATCTAAATAATACAAATATTTAATATTTCCCACTTTCAAAATAAAAATGATTAATAAAGATTGTATCAATTATAATTAATCACAGAATTATGTTGAGATGACATAAATCAATAGTATGTATCATTATCTTACCTTGATGTCCTACAACGAATGATGTATTGATAAGAGGACCAGTAGAAAGGCTAAGATCAAAATCAGCATTAGCAGATACATTTTCGTGTTTATAACTCGTTTTCAACTTTCCAGTCTTGGTCCTATAATAATAAAATCATTATTATACCAGTTTAGAAAATGTTCAAATTCTTGTTTAACTTAATTTAACCCATTAACAGTGAGTATACATAATGAGGCATAAATAACATTTACGATGTAATTTATTTGCCCCTGTCTGTACATTAAAATCTTTTGCAATCTCAGTTGTCAAGAGGTTAATCCTTGTATTGATAAGATTAGGGATTGAGTATTTTACCCTGTTTGTGGGGAGAAGGTGCAACTGTAACCAAGAGTAAGACCATTGAGCAATTTATCAGCCAAAGTCACATCAGTTGCAAGTGTGTTATCGGTGTTCCACTTTTCACTAAATGTCAACCCATAATCTTTGACTTTGTATTTGGTTTCTAAAGTACCAAATACCTTTCCAGTATCTTGATTGGATACTCCGCCACTGGAGAACTCAACACCAGAGCTGGTTTTTGTTTTAACATCTAACTTAATTAAACCAAAGTGATAACCTTGGCCAAATACATCTCGAGCACTCTTGCCTAAGTCACCGTATGTTGGTGGAGCCATGTTCTATTGGAAAATATTAAGTGATCATAAAAACAAGTCTGCCAGCTTTATGAAAACAATGTACATTTATACTTTGTGTGTACATAAAATTTTGAATTAGTTATAAGTAAAATACAGTTTTGATCTTTGGACTCTTAATACCCAAACGATTAAATGATAAAGCTGTTCCAAAATGTGTATTAAGAGATCAAGATTATGGAAAAAAGTTTCAAAGTACATTTTCAAAACTAAAGAATCAAATAATTACTTTTCATACAGAAATACAGAATTATAAAATAAAATTATGTATGTTTCAAAGATCAAAAAATTAAAAAGAAAATCATATACATAAAATATTATCTGGATAATAAGATTATAATGTATAATGTTCTTCACTTCAATGATACATACTACAAATTTAGTGATCTAATATTAACATCAATGAACATTTATATCTTTCTGTAATTATGTATTTAAGTCTGTGTAGCACTAAAGAATTCTAATAATAGTAGTCTAGACCTAGAAGTGGTTCTTAATTTAATAAATCTTAATTACAATAATATTATGAAGAATGAAGAAATAATTCAAGTATTATTAATTTGTGATCAAAACATTTCTGAATAATAAGACGAATAAAACCCAAGGTTACACGATTAATAATTTCGTAATATTAAGTTGCATAATTATGGAACATATGTTGTTATTATATATGACAAAGAATGCAATACTGTATTTGTCATAATATGTATATAATCTTTAAACTGACAATGTAACACATACATACATGTATGCATAGAGATAAAATAAATTAATAATAAATCCATATTTCTTTAAATAAAATACAATCAGCAACTAAATGAAAACATAAACGATACAATTCTTAATGTTCAATACAATTAATAACGAAATGGTTGTCAAATTAGATAGTTAACAATACATTTATTGCGAGGTTGTTAAAGAAATGTTGCAATTACAGGGAATAGTTAACGACGTCGTTTAACACAAACAATTTAATATTTGTATTAATAATAATAATGCACCGACAATTATTCGGTAATGTAGAGCAAAAATGGAGTGATATTGACCAGTCCTAGGTATTACATAAGGAGAAATCAACTGCTTCCAATTCTCATAAACGAACACAATTTGACATTATTTGGCGTCTGACGCTTTTCTATTATCTGAAAACCGTAATTGTTGAAATCAAGAGACACGAACGAACAACTGAAATTGATCGAACTTGATGAAATTAACGGAAAAAGTTGGATACAATATCGCTAGGCGACAGCCGACATTGCTAGGCATTAACCCATGCCGGCTTCGCGAGAATTAAATTATTTTCAAAAATTACACGACCCGCGTCCACGAACAGACGTTTCAACCGAAATAATGCGATATGTCTAGATGGTGTAGTTTGTTAATACTTACTGTTTTATGTTATAAGACACGAGTGCAGAAAACTGCGTGATTTCGCTTCGGAATTGCGTACGTGAGACACCAACGAGAAAGAAAGACAGATATGACCTGCGCGCAATTGATCTCGCGCATGCGCCCAACGGGAAACACTAAAAAAAATTGCGATCTATTTCTATGGGAAAATGTCGATAAAATATGCGGAATAAAATTGAACGATAAACCTCCAAGAATATCGTAATTAGATTTGGAGATAAATGTTTGATTGTTTAAGAGGTGTGTTGATCCACTTTTTTGGACGTTACGTAACCTTGAGGACTACCCTCGTATAGGCGTGGATTTCATACGTATCCGGTTCACCTAGTACCGTTTATTGAACTTTGAGGGAAAGATGAAGATAACGATCAAAGTTTCCTTCTTTTCATGGAGAAACAAAGAAACTTTATATTAATAATTTATGTTAACTGTATTATTGTATTTGTAGGAATTGAATTTAATACAAGGCTTGTATTACAAGCTTATGAATTCAATAATAATTCATGAATTGCAATTATTATTTGGGATAAATCGAAATGTTTGCGTTAGAAATATGGTACATAGGATATAGTAGCTTTATGATAAACAATGAAATGAATTAACGTGTTTGATGTATAGTAAAAATGTGTTTACAATTAGGAAACTAATTTTGAATAAATAATATTGTATATTGGAATGTAATACACTACGAATGTAGTATATATATGTATATAGTATAGTAATATATATAGTAATGATCATTACTTCAACGATAGTTATAAACGATTCATTGTAAAGGTACAGAATTAAAAAAAAAAAAACAATTCTAATTACACAAACAAATTCAACAATTTAAATTACAAAATTATCAAAGCAGCCCCTGAAATACTCAATTGTTACTCAACTTTGACTTCGTTATTACGAAGTCTCGTTGAAAATAAAGAGAATTTCGTACAGTCGCTGAAGCAGTTTGGATCTTTTTGTGCGTTTCGAGGTCCAAAAATACACCGACAGTACTCGAGGTAGCGCTACTAAACGTTTTCAAAGCGAACCGAAACTTCACGAAAGCCCATGATAGTTCTAGCATCGTACCTTTGGCAGTCTCTGCGCGTGGTATATTTTTAATAGAGTGATTACATACATATATATAAAGGATCGTATAGATTCAATTTTCAGTCTGTTTGAACCTGTCTGCGTTCGCCCATCGCGAAATTTAATTGCCAACGCAAGAATCGAGGGAACTGTCCAATTGTCAACGTTGATCGATCATGTCGCAGCAAAATTCGGTACGTTTAAATGATTAAATAAAACTGTTGTTTGGAATTGAAATTAGCGGTCTTTTTTAATCGTGTGCGTTACCACCATTCCAACCTAGATAAATTGTTTTTTTTTATTAGATTTTGAGCATTTCTACCGTGTTCCAGTTTCTTCGAGTTTTCAATTCTATGTTAGTTTAGCAGCAAACAAAAATTATGTCACGAGACGAATGAAGCCATTAGTATTCACTATACGATACCATTAGTATTCATCTATTAACAGATGTAATGTTATATTAATTTTTTGTTACAGTTTCTCTGTTTAAAAATTGAAAATGATTTTATGTCACAAAAATCTCGTCGTTATTGGTGGATCGAAACACTAAGATAGGGCTTGGAAACGTTTTTACATTTTTTAGCGTTGACTTGCAATTTTAGGATGGTCATTATGATTTATCGTCGAAATTAAATAAATACAGATTTGTATCGAATTACGTATTTTGTTTGCTTAGGTTTTCTGACGTAATGAAGTAATTCACACTTAACGTTTGTTTTACGTTTACAATGGGAAACATATACAGGGTGTCCCAAAAATGTTATAACACCTTGAAAGGGAAGGTTCGGGGAGGAAAATGTTGTTCGAGGCTTCGTTAAGCAGATATTAATTAATTTAGCATTTCGCAACAACTATACAGGGTGTTCCAAAAATGTTGGAGGTCCTTGAAAAGGGTGGTTCGGGGAGGTGATTTGAAACAACTGTTTCCTTAGCGAAAATGTTGTCCGAGGCTTTGTTGAGGAGATATTAACGGAAAACACTGACCAATCACAGCGCGAGTATGCCGATGGAGCGGCCGCGGTAGCCTATGAGCGCAGCCGCCTAGCGCGTAGCCACGCCTACTGCTGGCGCTCAAACGGTATACGCGCGCTCTGATTGGTCAGTGTTTTCCGTTAATATCTCCTCAACGAAGCCTCGGACAACAATTTCGCTAAGGAAAAAGTTGTTTCAAATCACCCCTTGAACCACCCCTTTCAAGGTGTTACAACATTTTTGAGACACCCTGTATATTGTTATTACGAAATGCTAAATTAATTTACTTACGCGTACATACATATAACTATATAAATATTAAATTGCAGATAAGCAAAAATATAGGCATGTAATTTAAAACAGTAAAAAGTGAATCTATAGAAAACGATCTATAGAAATGTCGCGGCGTGATTAATCAAAAGTCACGATAATTTTCTTTTCAGGGACCTGTAGCTGATGTAGAGGTGAGAAGCACGGCGACGTTCAAAGTTCTTCAAAATGACAAAGTCGGAAGGTAATTCATTTCACCAGTACTCACGACCAAATTTCTAAAAGAATTTCTCCTAACCAACCTTCCAATAATACATTTATAATGTATATAAATACGTTCATTACCAAATAAAAAACTGATTGAACATAACTGTTTCAGGTACATGGTGGCCAACAAGGAATTGGCAGCAGGCGAGGAAATCGTCACTGAAATGCCATTTGTGGTCGGCCCAAAGGCATTCACTTATCCCTTATGTCTTTCCTGTTACACACCTTGGCCGTCTACGGCCGACAAAACGCTTTGTTCTAAATGCGGGTGGCCAGTTTGCTCCGCGGAATGCGAGAACCAGCCCCAGCACAAAGATTACGAATGTCAGGTACAAGTTACTGAAATGAAAAATGATTAAACGCGCATCGTCGAAAGCAGATGCTAATTTAAATGTCCCGTTCGCAGATATTCGTAGAAGCGAATGAGAAGTTCAACGCGTCAGCGGCTTTGGAAGAGACTAATCCGAACGGAGTCCCTCAGTTGGAGTGTGTAACGCCGTTGAGGCTGCTCTTGGAGTCTGAGAGGAATCCTGAAAGATGGAACAAAGAGGTGAGAGACATGGAGGCCCATAATAAAATAAGGAGCCAAAAGGAACATTGGAAATCGGATCATGTGAACGTTGTGGAATATTTGAGAAAGAGACTCAAACTGGAAAGGTAAACATTGTTAACTTGGTAAAAAATGAACTTCTACGTATTAGAATCTTTTATGTAAAACTTTTATTATGCTTGCTGTTAAATTGTCTTATTTTGTGTGAAACTTTTGTTATTGTCGTTACTCCATCCAGCTAGTAGTTTATCTAGAGGGAGTACATTATTCATGAAAATTAGTAATATTTTTTAATGTATTATTGAAAGAGCTTCGTTGAGATGGCTTTAATATATCTTCCTTTCAACACTTGTGTCCTCTCAACACTTTATGATCATATTTGAAAATATTTAATGATATAATAAAAATGTACAAACACAATACATAGTCAGTGCAATAAGTATTCATACAGGCACTATTTATTTTAAATTAGTTGCTGTAAGAATATTTCTTACACTAACTGTATGTCTTAAGTATACTCAAGTTAAACAAGAATAATGTCCACTCACAATTCTCAATGAAATCTCATCTTCCAAAAATTTTAATTATTAAATAACATTTACGAGATATTATAATATTTCTAAAATTTTATATGTGTCTTCTCAACTCGTAATTGTATCGACGCTTCCATAGTATGTAATCTTTTCTAAATATTATTATTTATTATAGATTCTCAGAGGAACGCATTCAAACAGCCTGTGGAATTTTGGAAATAAATACTTTCGAAGTTCGAACAGCGAACGGATTCAGCGCCAGGGCTCTCTATCCAACAGTTGCACTAATGAATCACTCTTGTGTCTCCAATACATGCCACAGTATTTCTCCAACGGATTACAGGTAAAATTTATTTTTCAAATTTATTCTTCTTCTACTTGTTATTCGAAATCATTCCTAAATTTTTCATCTCAAGAAGGATTCCTATTTTAAGAAAAACAAGGCGACAATTCAATTACATTTAGAAAACGCGCACATTACATGTCACGTCAAGCAAAAAGTAAAGAAAGATTGTATCCGTTACGTTTGCAGAATACGGTTGCGCACCACGTTAAAAGTTCCACCGGGTGGTGAACTGTATGGCAGTTACACACATTCATTATTGCCGACGATGCTAAGGAGAGAACACCTTCTCGAAGGGAAACATTTCGCGTGCGCTTGCCCGAGATGCTCGGACCCAACTGAGCTTGGAACTCACATGTCTTCGTTAAAGTGTAACAAGTGTGATAATGGAATCGTGTTATCTCTGGACTCTCTAGGTAACTATCATACCATAATAAAATTAATCTGTAACGGGTGACCTTCTTTCCTTTCTCCTAGTATATATAAATTACGAACAATGTACAGATCCTGATAGCTCCTGGAAATGCACTCACTGTGAATTTACAACCAGTGGAGCAGCCGTTCGAAAAGTGCTGCAAATTATACACGCGGATGTTGAGGCAGTGGAGGCAATCAGTGGAGCAGATGGAGCTGACGCCATTCAGCAAAGAGAAACGGTCATGAAAAAGTACCACTCTGTTCTGCATCCCCGTCATGCTTTCAATACCATGTTAAGGTAAATTATATTAAACAATATTAAATACGAATAATCGTACAATCATAGACAATTCTTATTAATTCCTGTGTTATTATTAGACTGCAGATGTCTATGCATTTATGGCAGGTCAAAATATTGGAGTATACTGTTTAAAAGATAAGATTTATTTTTTTATTTAAGTTCTAATTCCTTTTTCTTTTTAAATATCAATTTGCATAAACATCCTCAGTCTAGTTATTATTTATGATTAAGAAGACCCAAGGCTTCTGATTGAAACTACTTTAATCGAGCCTATTCAGACTACAATGATTAAAAATTATATTTATTACAAAGCAAGTCACCTGTTCCCACATTAATTTATTGAAATTTACTTTCAGGCATTCGTTAACACAGATGTATGGTCGTGTTGATGAGTACCTCCTAGATGATCTACCAGACATCGTATTGGAGCATAAAATTGATATGTGTAAGTTACTGCTGCAGGTATTGGATGTTGTCGAGCCTGGCCATTCCCGTATAAGAGGTAAAGATTATTTAATGATAATATTAAATTTTCATTAGATAGAAGGTGGTTCACCTTAATAAAATTAACAATTATTACAATAGATAACTATTATGATAATTGTCCCTAAAAATTGCTGTAAAAGCATTATTAATAAACTTCAAAAAAAAGTTTGAAGTTTAGGGGACAAATTGGCTTGGTAATTTAGTGTTAACAATTTTAACACTAGGTTTACAGACCATGGAAGATTTTAACCAATCTATGTTTACAAGATTTTACAGAAACCGTTTATATTTTTTTCCAGCCACTTATGCTGACTTTTATATAAAAAATATATAAAAAAAAGAAACATATAATCCAACTTCAATTTTGTCTAAACCTCATAATTAATTTTAGTAAATCGATTTCACTTATTAAAGTGAATTATTATCATTGCATAATAGAAATCTGGTACAAAATCTCCGTAATCCTAGTTTTAATCGATAAGATTTCATTACAAAGATAACCTTAACCTCACTGTCTCGTTCTTGAAGGAATGACGTTGTACGAGCTCCATGCACCGCTGCTTTTCATCGCCAAAACGCAATGGAACGCCGGAGTGATCGACGAAGCTGCATTGAAATCAAAAATGATCGAAGCATCAGAAATCTTGAAGGAATCAGCGATGATCTTGAGCCTGGAGCCACCGGATACGCCTGAAGGGCAAATAGGTCTCGTCGCGAAAGAATCGTTGGTCCAACTCGAGCAATCGATCAGTGATTTATAAATATTTATTGTAAATATACCATTATTTGTATGAATGTATTTATTTGTTAATAAATGAACAAGAAGTTACCTAACTCGAAGATCTTATATTATTTTTTGGAAGAATATGCTTCAATTTGAGGCTGTATGAGGCCGTATATACAATAGATAACCTCGAGTCAATCGAGTGGCGAGCCAAGGACACGGTTGTCACTCTGGTCCACCTCTCTTGACACCATACGCTGTGACGTCATTGGCTGCGGCCGGTGATGAGACGACGGCGAGCATATCGGGACAGAGTGCGATGAAATGATGGTCTAAACAAATACTGTCTTATCATGAATACAAATATACAGGATGTCCCAAAAATGTTGGAGGTCTTTGAAAGAAGTGGTTCCGGGGGTGATTTGAAACAACTTTTTCCTTAACGAAAATGTTGTCCGAGGCTTCGTTAAGAAGATATTAATGGAAAACCTCGTGCAATCAGAGCGCGAGTATGCCGGTGGAGCGTAGGCTACGCGCTAGGCAGCTGCGCTCATACGCTACCGCGGCCGCTCCACCGGCATACTCGTGCTCTGATTGGTCGAGTTTTTCCGTTAATATCTTCTTAACGAAGCCTCGGACAACATTTTCGTTAAGGAAAAAGTTGTTTCAAATCACCTTCTGAAACCCCTTTCACCACCCCTTTCAAGGACCTCCAACATTTTTGGGGCATCCTGTATAGGGCTCCATTTAAAATAAACAAATATTTTTGAACCGAGTAACTTTTGTGAAAGCTTTTTTTTTTGATAACTTCACTCCCTCGTGAGATATTGAATCATTTAAACAAAATACCCTGTATAACTCTCGTATAACTTCCTTAAACACCTCATTCGTTCGTATTAATTGCCCAACAGAAAACAAATCGAAACTAATAAAAAAGAACGTCAACATAATCGCATTCTTCGATCGTAACGTGCACGCATTGTGATCGTCGGCAAGCACGCGCTGCACTGCTGCGCTGACTTCTAATAATATAGCGCATCGGGAGTGCACCAAAGAGAGACGGCTACCGCTTCAACTGCCTGTATTTCGGTGTCAGTTACAAACCGTAGGAAATGAACAAGACACCGCGACTCCCACGAGTCTGAATAAACCGTCCGTACTCGAACTAAACCGGTTGATTTTAATCAACGAGAATAACGGAAGGCCTGGTCGAATCTATTTTAAAAACTTACGACTGACGTATGACGATGGAGCAAAAGGCAAAGAACGTCGGGACTCCCCCGTTAAAGTATAAGATTGCACGCACTGAAAAACTCGGCAGGTATTTTTATATCATTTTTAATTCAAGAGTTTCCCAGAGGGGGACCTCAGGATTTTGTCTTTAATAGGAAGATAAAGATACACCTGTCAATGTGAAAATGTGGTGGACACAAACATCCTTCAACATCTTTCTCATTTTCAAGGTGTAAAAATTATATTCCATACCATTTGTGTGTCTATTTAAAAAACATCGAGTGCAAAGTGGAAAGTCTATTATACAGGGTGTCTCAAAAATGTTGTAACACCTTGAAAGAGGTGGTTCGGGGGGTGATTTGAAACAACTTTTTCCTTAGCGAAAATGTTGTCCGAGGCTTCGTTGAGGAGATATTAACGGAAAACACTGACCAATCAGAGCGCGCGTATACTGTTGGAGCGGCCGCGATAGCGTATGAGCGCGGCCGCCTAGCGTGTAGCTTACGCTCCAGCGGCATACTCGCGCTCCGATTGGTCAATGTTTTCCGTTAATATCTCCTCAACGAAGTCTCGGACAACATTTTTGCTAAGGAAAAAGTTGCTTCAAATAACCTCCCGAACCACCTCTTTCAAGCTGTTACAACATTTTTGAGACACCCTGTATTTGTAATCTGTTACGAAGATAACTATAAGATAAATACTGTCCTTTTGAATTTTTCGTCCAATGACTTTTGTTTTCTTTGTCTGTTTATAATTCATTTAATTCGTAGATACGCAACACGGTTTCATTTTCTTCCGCGCTCCGTATTACGTTTGAGTGGTGCGGTCACACTTCACTATCGCGCGTGCGCACACGAATAGGAGCTAGGGTGGGGGACCCTGAGCGTTGCATCGCTCTATCGAGAATTTGCGAAAACTTTAACAATTTTTTACGCGAAAACGGTTCGTCTCTGATATGTGGCTCCTTTGAAGCTTTTTATGTACTCCTCATTTTTCCAAAAAGACTAAAATAAACAGAACGTAGATTTCATATCTTAGAATAACGCGCATGGAGTTATAGGAATTTGTTACATGTCCATGTATATATTTTTTTTCACAAGGTATTTGCAGGCAGCAAAAAATCTGGCAGCAGGCGAAGTGATACTTCGAGAAAAACCGGTTGCCGTTGGACCAATGACGACCAGTCAGGATTACGTCTGTTTCGCGTGTTTGCGTTTGTTACCAAAAATCAGAAGAGGCACGCAATATTACTGCCTCAAGTGCAATGTTGCACCTTTATGCAGCACTGCCTGCAAGGTAAATAATTAAACACCTGAATGAATTTTTTGTTTGCAAAATATACTTCAATTCGCATATTATATTATTTACGTTACATCAGTTATATTTAATATATTATGATACATCATTTTATTTGGCAATTACAAACTTTCAAGATGAGGGTCATTCAATTATTCTCGACATAAACTTCGATGGGAAATATATGTATTACCATAAGTATATTTTAATATATAAATAAATATAAATATATTTTTTCCCATATGCAACTTTCGATCTAATATAATTCGTATACGCCAATGCAGCCATTCTATCGACAAACACTTATTGTTGACAATAATTAGCTTAACAAATTATAAATTCATTATTAATAATTCAAGCCTGAAAACGTAATACAAAACCTATGACTCCTTCAGGAGGAGTCAAAGCATCATACTCCAGACGAATGCGAAATACTTGAAAAGAATAGAGACCTGCTGACCGACAAAATAGCTGACGTCATCGGTGTGTTGCTGCCTCTGCGATTATGGCTTCTGAAACAAAGGAATCCAGAGTTGTGGGCACAAATAGAGTCCATGGAAGCTCATATAGATAAAAGAAGAAATACGTCCGTTTGGAAAGACAGGGAGGAAAACGTTATAAATGTAAAGTATCTTCCAAAAAGGGCCTTTAAAATGTTGTCTTTTAATAAATCCAATTCTCTTATTTTAAATCAATGTACACGTTACAATCGAGCAATCAAAAATGTATTAAAAAAGAAAACTCTAAAGACCCTTTTAAAGAACTTGTTATGTTAATCGTTGTCCAACAAAAGCAACTCGTCAATTTTTAACAATTTTAATATTATACGAGCAGGTCGTGAGGGCACTTCGTCTGATTCCTGAAGAAGAAGCGTCTACAGATCTCTTACAGCAGCTTTGCGGTATCTTAGACGTTAACACATTCGAGTTGAGATCTCCGGGAGGTCTGGACGGTCTCCTTTTGCGAGGTTTATATATGGAGGCCTCCCTCATGGCTCACGATTGCAGAGGGAACACTCACCTTACCGTAGATAACGACTTTCAGCTCACCGTGTACGCCAGTCTGCCGATCAACGAAGGCGACCCTATTTTCTTCAATTACACCTCGTCGCTTTTGGTTCGTTTATAGTCACGGCCATTTCTGTTTTAATTCATTTCAGTTCAATGAAATATACAATATTTTTGTTGTACATATGAGATGCGATACGTACGTAATATTCGGAACTATTCAGAACAATCAGAACTACCTAGTAAATTAATTCTTCAAACTTCTCAAAAAAAAGTTTAAATTATTTAGACCAATTTCAAAGGTAGGAATTGTGTTTTAAAAGGTGTCCGAATATTAATGCGAGTCACTATATAAGCTTAAAATATGAGTCAGTTCGTCAAAGGCGTTCATGGGTAAGTGACGAAGCAGATTGCGTTGTAATCAGAAAACTCGTGAGTTCGAATCCCGCTGGAGGTAATTAAAAATTGAATCGTGTTTTTCGTCATTTTCATAGAATCCAGTCGCAAGAAATCAATTACAGTAAACTAAAATCTACCAACAAATGAAAAAGAAAATTAAAATTTAATTTGTTTTTAAATCTCAGTTTTCAAAAATTCAACATTTTCCAAATATTCAATACACACGTCTTCTAAACATAAATTTCAGGAACGTCCCTGTGCTATCTGGGACATTACTTGGGGGTACGTAAATTAATTTAGTGATTTAATTACCAGGAAACATCAGGTAGGAGGGAGGAGCACCTGTGTAGAGGACGTAATGCAGAATGATACAGAATAACACAGCATAGAGCAGCACGGAACGTTTATAAAAATATCGTTCTTGAAGTACTTGGTGTACCTACTAATTTACCGATTTAATTACCAGGGAACGTCAGGTAGGAGGGAGCACCTGCGTGGAGGAAAGTACTTCGAGTGCGAGTGCTCGTTATGCATGGACCCCTACGAGATGGGCTCGTACATGAGCAGCATCCTGTGCCCCAGGTGTAGAGAAGGTTTCGTAGGAGTGCAAAATCCTTTAACGATAAATCCCTATGGAAGGGGTGTAAAATGGCAATGCGATAAGTGCAGAAGAAGCATCGGGGGTCGTCTCGTGCGAGCCACTTTGGACATAACAAGAACCCTCATCGATAACACGGACGACGACGATATCAAAGTTTGTAATTTTGTCAACCGTCCCAATACTGCGCGTTGTTTATCGTAACTCTGTAAACACATTTCTTTTAATGATTTTTTCAAGGGTCTCGAAACGTTGACGGCGAAACTGTCGCGTTCTCTGCACACGAATCATTTCTTGATGTTATCCTTGAAGCAGAAATTGTTGGCAGCGTACAGGAAAGAAGTGGCATCGCCGAATCCACAGAAGAAAGTTATGATGAGAATGCTAGACACGTGCAAGGAAATGTGCAACGTGTTAGAAGTGGTCGAGCCGGGGATATCTCGATTAAAAGGTAATTTCGTATTTTATGAGCTTGATAGAACTGCGTCTAAAGGGAGACAATATTAATATAGAGAGTTCTTTAAAAATTAATATTTAAAGAAGTCGATAAATGATAATGTGGAGCACTGCTATTCGAATCCCACCATTTCATAATATCCTCTTCTAAAAGAACGCTTCTGATGAACCCTTTAGACAAAAAGTACGTTATTTATTCAATGTATTTTAAAATATGTGGTTTAAACAGAATTTATAATTTTTCAATCAAATTATTTCTTAGAACAAAAAATCACATTTATAATTAAACAATTTTATTTCAATTTAGGCAGTTTCGTATTTTTCATACATTGTTTACTGAAACAATGCAACAAAAAATTAATATCTAAATCCAGTAAAATTTATTCTTATCTAATACTTATCCAATAAGTATACTTTCACTCGCACTAAATAAGAAATTTGTATAATTTGATTCTATTTAATTTCATAACAAATGAAATATTTTCAGCGTGTAACTGAAATAAACTTTTAGGAATAATGTTGTACGAGATGCACTTGCCATTGGTACTGTTAGCGAACAGAGCATACGCTGCACGTGAAATTAATTCGACGGATCTTGCTTCGCGCCTGGAGGAAGCCGGAAGTCTGTTGAAGAAATCCCTAACGATGCTTCTTTTAGAACCAGCAGACACCCCAGAGGGAAAATTGGCTAAACGAGCCCTGCAAGAATTGAAAGCTCTAAATCAAAATATAGCTGACGTTAAATCAATCTCCACCATCGATGACACGCGTTTCCACAACAAAAGGAAATCGCATAAGAATAAATCCAATACGAAGAAATGAATATAAAAAATGCTTTAACATCTATGCATGCTCTGTTTTCTTTATCTTTCATTCTATTCCTCCTTTTCCCTTTTATTATTACCAGAATCATAGTAAATCTTCTCCTTTATTATTTCAGATGGTTAATATCTTGTTATTGTTGTTCGAAAAATGAAGAATTTTCATATGCCACAATAAATGGATTTCATGCTAAAACGCTGACTATTAAGAATAGTTACAAATAAATTTAATCCTGTCTAAGTGGCGCCGTCGAATTCGTACCGCGACACTTAGAGACCGAGGTGAAATTTAATTGCTATTTAATCAATAAAGCTGTCGTTGTAAGACTCTAAGGCGCAAACGTGCATAATAATAGCTGAGAAGGATCGAGTTTTATTATACATGAACCCTTTTCGATCTTCTTAAACAATTATAATACATTTTTGGAATTATAATACCAATTTGCGCCTTGAGCAAACGTTATGACTTGCACGCGAGTATTGGGTTGCCTACTGATAGGGGCGATCGAATTAAAGTATGAAAAGGATAATAATGACGATTTACTTTCAACTTAAAATTGTTTACGAATGAAAGTATTTATCCAGATTTTGTACAATTTATAAGACAAAAAAATATTTCTAGTAATTGTATGGTAACTAAAAATGAACGACAGATATTGTTTAGTTTAGAAGTACATAATAATATACATATTACATATATAGATATACATATTTTATATTTTATACATACAATAATGTAGATATATTTATACATGTATAAATTGAAAAAGTACTGATAAATACTTTAATAAGAAAAACAATTGTATTACACTATTTAGCTGCTTTTATTTATAACTATAAGCTATCACCACTGTAAGAACTCATAAAAAAAAAAAACATATTTCCAGTTCTGGGTTTATTCTGATTAAGATTGTTGAAGCTTATTAGTATTACATCTTTCTAATTTAAATAATTTCTCTTCCGCTTGAAATTGTTTCATTTGAATAAATAAAAATTTCCGATCTGTAAAATACTGTATAATAAACGCAATGTTTATGCAAAACACTGTTTAATTTAACGAAGTCGAATAAAAATTGCATAGCTAATTGTTGCGCGAATATAAGATATGTAAATCAATGTAAATTTAAAAAAAAAACTGTTAGTTTGTAGCAGAAACCAGTAGAAACCGATACGTTGGTTAAAGCTTAAAGCACTATACACATAACCGGTTAAAATATAAACGCTATATTTTGAAAATATGAAGCTGCCGAAATTTGATTCGTTCCGTATCAAAATGTGTGAATTTATTATCGTCTAATACATTATTTTTCTGTATTAAACACAGGTAATATTCTAATTACTTGACAGATTTCTATAGGATAACCTCTATGATATAGACGAATAAAACAAGTAAATATGTTACCAGTACTTGATTAAGTAATGTTTGTATAAAATATTGTTAACACGTACAGGACACTATTAATGAATAAGAACCGCTTATAAGTTAATAAAAGCATAAGTTTTGTACGACGAATGAAATATTATTTCATTAACTTTTGATATAGATATTATAGATTATTTTTATTTATTTTAGCATAACAGTAATATGTTTGATCAAAGCATTATTGGAATATGCTTCTTTATATGGTTAGCAGTTGTTTTCAACTTTTCTTTACACCGTATAGAAGAAGGTCATGTCGGTGTTTACTTTAGGGTAAATATTTGTTTATAAATATGAAATTATGTAGATAATAGAAATATATATACGTTCATTATATGATACAGGGTGGGGCATTATTGCCTCAAGTGAGCAATCCTGGCTTTCATATGATGATACCTTTATTGACAATATACCGTTCGGTTCAAGTTACATTACAAACGGATGAAGTAAAGAATGTACCATGTGGCACCAGTGGCGGTGTGATGATTTACTTTGATCGCATAGAAGTTGTAAATATATTGGATGCGAATAGCGGTAATAATCTTTCGAATTACATATTACAGAATAATAAAACCAAGTTATAACAAGTTGTAATTTCATGTACTAATAAGATTATTTTATTATATAGTATATAACATAGTGAAAAGCTTCACAGCAGATTATGATCAAACTTTAATATTCAATAAGATTCATCACGAGTTGAATCAATTCTGCTCTGTGCACACATTGCACGAAGTATACATAGATTTATTTGATCAAATAGATGAAAACTTAAAAACTGCTCTGCAGAAAGACTTAAACGATCTAGCACCTGGCTTACGTATTCATGCTGTTAGAGTTACTAAGCCTAAAATTCCAGAAACTATCAGAAAAAATTATGAATTAATGTGAGTATACTGTTGTTATACTATAACAGTATTAATGATAATTATGTATGCATTTGTATTGCAGGGAAGCAGAGAAAACAAAGTTATTAATATCTATGCAACATCAAAAAGTAGTAGAAAAAGATGCAGAAACTGACAGGAAAAAAGCTATTATCGAAGCAGAAAAACAAGCACAAGTTTCAAAAATTTACTATAATCAGAATATCATGGAAAAGGAATCTCTTCAAAGAATAGTTGAGATCGATAATGCTATGCATTTGGCAACAGAGAAAAGCCATTCTGATGCTGAGTACTATCAAATGAAAATGCATGCAGAGGCAAACAAACTACTTCTTACTAAAGAATATTTAGAGCTGAAGAAGTATGAAGCACTGGCACAAAATGCGAAAATATATTTTGGCGAACACATACCAAAAATGTTTATGTATGACAGTAGGTCAAACGAACCTGCTGTACATTCCAGTGTAGAAGTTAAAGAGGTTAAAGAGACTTAATTTATATTATTTCATCGTTGTTCCGTTTAACAGTATATCACAAAATAATAATTCCTTCATCTAACTGTAATGTAAATTAGTTTCTGGAATATAATAATTCGAAGAAGTTGTTTGAATATTTCAGAGTAACAATTGTATTGTAAGATTTGTTATTTTATGATTTCGAAGAATAAAATGTATCAAACTCAAATGTATGTATACATACTGAACATACACGTATTTATACAATTTGCGTATTTCTAACTTTTCTCTAATACCGAGTTACGTTAGTTTTAGTACAATTTTCTAGTAAAAATATTATTATTCTATATGTATTAATACTGCACTCAAAACTTTATATTCATTTATATACTACTGTGTGTAATGTATTTTGTAGTTTTTTTTAAAGAGATTAACTTAATTGTATACCACAGATAAGGAATGTAAGATAAGTTAAAATAAACGTCAGATTCGTGAACCACTCATGTTTTTTTTTAATTATTGATTCTTATTGACTAATGCCCTTGACTAAAAGATGGTCCTTGTGGCTGGACTAGTCACAAATGTCAAGTATGGGTTACAGAGGTCAAGTTCAGGTCAGAGTGGTTAGCAGTGGTCAGGTACTGATTAAAGTGGTCAAATACTGATCACTGAGGTGAAGCTTACATGGAGGGCTGGAGGTCACCTTGAATTACTAGAGGTTGGCATAAAGGACTAGAGGTGCCATACCCACACCCATACCCAATATATTAATATATATTAATATATACAATATACTATATATATACAAATTTGTCATATTTATGAATAGTTATTTAGTGCTGCAATAAGTAATCGAATAAAAGAGCACTATCGGTGATCATTGGTAACAGTCTCAAATGATTTCAAATCTGTCTGAGTTGGTCCAACTCTGTCTGTCTGGAATTAAATGACGCCAATTTTTTATTCGGTTTTATTTTAATTAACCTTTTATTCATTCTTTGTACATGCGTATGTTGAATGATTTAAATATATCGCTTATCTTAGGCCGAATCGACGAACTTAGAGTCAAGTGTCATCTTTGTATACATATATGGTATATGTATACATTGGACTACTATGAACCACTGTGAACCACTAGCGAACTGTCACACGATCAGCTGTTCACTCTTCTTCCTCGACCTTTATTTGCTAATTCAAATCGAGCTCGGAACGAAATTTCTATTTTATCGTTCCTCTTTCGCCGCTATTGCGCTAAAAAACGGTCAGAAACGATTTTCTTTTTCTCGTTCTGCGATATAAGGTTTTCGAGTTTAATTCGTAAAATTTACGAAAAATAGTAAACACTGTCAAAAGTTTGCTATCGTTGATATTTAGATTTATAAAACTTTTACAGACTTGAGAGTTACGAAACGTTTATTACCAGGATTATTGAAAATGACAGCAGTAAGTTATGAAATTACTCTACAAACCATCTAAAAGATCCTATGTTATACATATTTTAAGGTTATACACAAATCCTTTGAATAAGTTTCAAGTACATTTTTTTATATGCAGGTCGGTTTCTATTTTATGTGCAATGAATAATGTTACTATACCATCAAACCATTATTATTTGATATATTTTCTTATTCGTTTCTTTGTTTTGACTTTAGGAACTAAAGAAGTTTCTGAACGGACTTCTTAGCAGCGTAGAAGGTCTTCATAGTATATTGATAACAGACAGGGATGGAGTGCCTGTTATATCTGTTGCCGATGAAAAGGCTCCGGAATTGGCTATGAGGGCAAGTTTCTTATCTACATTTGGAATGGCAACTGATCAAGGAAGTAAACTAGGACTTGAAAAAAATAAGACTATCATATGCATGTACAGTAGTTATCAGGTAATAAAAACAAAATACATAATGCATTGCAGACTATTATTGTTATTTATCTAACTCGAGATATAGAGAATAATGTAATACAAGGATACAAAGTTTCGTTACATATATGCCATATACAAACTTCTTGGATTTATTTAACTGTATTA
Source organism: Hylaeus anthracinus (assembly GCF_026225885.1). Taxonomy (NCBI): domain Eukaryota; kingdom Metazoa; phylum Arthropoda; class Insecta; order Hymenoptera; family Colletidae; genus Hylaeus; species Hylaeus anthracinus. The sequence goes on along the minus strand of NW_026534341.1, from coordinate 3,009,398 downwards.
TTTATATTAATTTACATTATTCAGTTTCAAATTCATTTTATAATCAACTGCATGTAATGTTTAATATTTTTACTTGCAGGTTGTTCAAATGAACAAATTACCATTAGTCATTAGTTTTATTGCTAGTCATGACTGTAATACAGGCCACATTTTATCTTTGGAAAATAAGATCGATCCAATCTTGAGTAATTTAAAAAATGCAGTAGTGGAAGCCTGATGGTTACCTGTTGTCCATTATGGGTGATAAATACCAAAAGTTTACGGTTGAATTTGGTAATGACTTGTATAGGAGGAATGGTATAAATAGCGAGGAAGACGTTACTGTATATTTTGTTTCTAATTTACAAAACGTTTAATTCGTAGTCTGTCATACTTATAAATCCTTCTACTGGCATTTTTATACGATGTTTTAAGTACATATTTGGAAGGAAATAAGTAGCGCATATCTTGTATAAAACAGTACAATAGAAATATATAGAAATTACGAATTTTTATAATATACTGTGAGGCATTTCAATATTTGCATTATGTATTCTATGTTTGTAATTAAACTAACATATAACCATTTGAGAAAAAGTTTTTTCAAATTTCACATGTCTGTAAATAGTATGAAATATACATGTAAAACAAGTGATATTAAAACATTATTAACATTATATCATTGAAAATTAAATAATACAATCATATATTTCAAATTTTCAAACATCGATAATTAGACTTCGTACACCAATGGCTTACCCTCTAACCCATTGAGAATGTTTTGTGCTGCAGTAATTGACATATTACGTCGAGTCTTCATAGTAGCACTGCCTATGTGAGGTGTGACCACTGCGGTACATAATACATATATATTACTGTATATAGTTTTGCTATACATTTCTATTACTAATCAATAAGTACACACATTATGTATGTATATGTATGTGCGAGCGTGTGTGTGCAGAATTGTAAATTATAATGTCTACCAATAAAATGTTACACGTATAAGGGCAGAAAATGTTACTTTATCATTAAATGTTTCTATTAAGATAGTTAACGATACTAACCAGCATTTGGAAGTTTAAGAAGTTCATGGTCAGGTGGCAATGGTTCAGGATTCGTAACATCGAGGCCAGCCGCGAAAATTGTTTTATTTTTCAATGCTTTGACTAGCGCATCCGTGTTTACAACTTGTCCACGACTAACGTTTACAAGTACCGCGGTTTTCTTCATTTTTCCAAAAGTGTTATCATTAAACATTCCTCTTGTTTCGTTGTTCAACGGAACAACGACGATTACAAAGTCACTTTGTTCGAGAAGCTCGTCGAGAGATACGAAGTGAGCCCCTAAGTCGTCTCCTATGTATGAAATTACAATCGAATAAAATGCTGAATAAATATATGCGTTTTAGTTGTATATTTAGTTGTATATAATGATAAGTACCCGCTTTTTTACGAGAATGGCCTGTATAAATAAAACGACCAACTTCGAATCCCTTCAGTCGTTTAACAATAGCTTGTCCAATGTTGCCCAGACCAACTATACCCACTGTTGATCCTTCTATATCTTGACCAAGCAGCCAATCAAGACGGCGTTCATACTGATCCCTAAATTAACAAAAATTGTATATGCAAACATTAAATATGTATCGTTAAGTATAATTTCTAAAATCAATGTTTCAATGTTTATCAATGTTTGTAGCTTGGTATATTTAAAACAGGTCGCCTGGATAACTCATTAATTTCTTTAAAGAGACATTTAAGTCCTTAACGTCAACAAAAATGGCAGAAGCAATTTTAATTACTGTTCCAGTTTTAGTCGTCCTTCGTGAGCTCGTCTCGATGCGCTCAATGTTAGAAGTACAGCAATATCTGCAACCGCGTTTGATAAAACCATAGGCGTATGTCCAACTTTGATTCCTCTTCTTTTAATTTCAGGCACATCTAGATAATCGTAACCAGCTGACATCGTTGAAATCACCTTTAACGTTGGTCCTGTTTATGTAAAATTTTAATAAGTCAGTTGTGAAGTCAATTTTATTAAATTTATTATATTTAGAAATCAGGTCCATATTTTATGTTCCTGTGTAATATACATGTGTAATAATGTACGCATACATTAATATTATGTACGTATTCTTTAATTAGTATATATGCATATATATATGTACATATATACATGTATACATAAACATGTATATACAAGATTAAATTTATAAAATTATAAAGTGTTCCCTATTTAATTTAATCTATTTATACATACATACATTTTACATTTAATATTTTATACAAAATTAAAAGGTAACATTATCAATTTAATTAACTGTATAAATACAGTATTCGAGATTTATTTATCTCCATAAAAATATAAAATACATGAGATAGGGACATTAAAAAAAATGCAGTTCGATAATCACCTGCAATGTTAAGAAATTCAGTGTTTACACTATGATGTTTAGCTATAAAGACCGCATCGTGACCAGGCAGTGCTTGCAATAAATCTTCCCGTTCGATATTCGAACTTTGAATTATTGTGACATCGCATCTACACAAAAAACAAGAAAACAGAATATTAAAACATTTTGTAACGAGATAAGATAGCGCAATTCGTGTAAATCGAAACTGTTTACGATTGCCCGCCGAAATGTTCGAAAGAGTGTACTGTCGATAATCGAAATGCGTCGAGCATTCGCGTATCGAATTATGAATTTAACGGTCTACAACGCAAGCGGTAATATAGAGATTAATTGCAATTCAGATCCAGTTGAGAAATAAGATCATTATTATAAATACTTCGTACCCTGACGTTCCGTAATATTCTATTATATTTTTTTTTTTTGCATTAATGCAATATTGTATCACAATTGAATTATGTTTTAGACGTTTGAAATGCACCTACTTTGTGCGAAGAAGATCTATGCCAGCAGAAGGTACATCGTTACTGGTGACCAATACACGAGGCCTCATTGTTGTTGCTTTATGTACTGACTACAACGGTAAATACTTTGTAAACTGCCAGACCTGCCATGCATGCCTGCGTTATATAAGGTTAAGATCTGATTATGTGCGCAGGCGTCATACAACATAACCGAACATAACGATAACAAATTGTTACACCCATGTGACGTTTCAGATCTTGATTCCAGTCACTGAAACACGCGCACTGGTTTTACCATCAGTATCTGATACAACCATAAAATTGACGCTCTTAGTCGCTCCAAAGAAAAATAGAATTATAGTAATTACTTCATTTATGAAATGTACGTTTTATCATTACATATATATAAATGTATTTACATATTATGTAAAAGTATTAATAATAGTTGTACATTTTGTACAAGTATTTGTAATAATTATATGTAAAATATATATGTACATATATTTATAATATTATATATAATATATATTATATTATATTAATATAATACATATACATAATATAATATTTTACATATCTATATAATATATAATATATATTATACATATTTTATATATATATTATGTAAAATCGATAATTTTAGTGTAGAATTCATAATTCTTTGTCGAAATTCAAATTTAAGTAATGCGTAGAGCACAACAGGAAGGATTTCAATAATACCGATAAACAATATTTTGAAACATCAACCGCAGTATCCTGTTATGACTGCCGTATTTATAACTCACATTTCCTTGTTTATAGATAACATTTTACAAAAATAAGATATAAAACCACTTAAGGTACAAGTGGTTGATTTTTCAAAATCGATCATCTATAAATCCTAGTATTTTATACAATTTTTGTCGATCCCTTTCGCTCGTAGCTTAACCTGACGAAAATTCAAATGCGAAGTTCCCGCGTGTTCGATTTCGTAACTACTACGTTGGATAAAATAATATTTGAAAAACTAAATACAACTGTAACTGCATCAATTACTAATTTTTTTATTAGAAATTGTAATCAAATAATAATTTAAGAATTTTACTATAGAAAATACATATATCGTTATAATATATTAATACTTTCTGCATTTGAGTTTTGTTTTGACTAGGACAGTTGAGAAAGAACCACCTTAAATTTACAATTTCAGGTTGGTAACTATACGGTTTTAAAAATACGATTTCCGATCTGAACTCAATAATTTACTTACTAACTTATATTTACAAACGAGTAGGATAGTTCAATGAAAAGTTATGAAACAGTTCATCGGACGTATACTTCGATTTCCGTGAACGTTTAATGATATATATCTATCGTACTTGTACCATAAATATCTTTACAAGAATTTCGAGGTTATGAGACATATTTACAATAACTCCAAAGCATGTTCCACGGTTAAAGCAGAATGAACTAACGAAAAAATAAAAGATACGAAACAAGTTCCATATTTAGAATATCAAAAAGTAAAATGAAGTGGTTGCCACGACAAATCACGTTACCGCTCTTACTTGGTGTGTCTTTAACAAGTATTAGCATTGCTTTCATATATCTACTGTATAAACAGGTAAGATTGAAGGCTTTATAAATTCATATTTCTTGATATATCCTATTAATCGATCCTTCAAACAACTAGGATGAAGATGATGCAAATTCTCGAAGAAAGAAAATACAAATTGTGAATAGAATTAGTATAGAATACAAAGTACCTAGGCAGTTTGTTCCCGCTGTTATTGGAAGAGGTGGTTCTGTAGTAAAAGATGTACAAAATAAGACAGGAACACAAATATATTTTAAAGAAGACAATCTCGAATGTCCTGATCGTATTTGCATCATAAGAGGAACTTTTGAGGCTGTACATTTCGCGGAAGAAATGATAAAATCCATAATTGAAAATCAGCCTATAATTGAAACATATGAAATGTATGTACCTCAGAACTCATGTGGAAGGATAATAGGAAGAGGTGGCGAAAGTATAATGCAAATACAAGCATCTTCTCGTGCAAAAGTTATTATTGAAAGTGGATTTACTCCCTACGATTTGAGTATGTTAATTGTATATATTAGTTCCAAAGCATTTTTTTGTTCAATTTTTGTAAAGGTTTCGTGACTAGTTCAAATATTTTATAGATGCTGAAAGAAGGATTATAATAAAAGGTACAGCTGAACAGATTGCTTCAGCTTTATCGCAAATTGAGGATAAAGTTCGCGAAGATAAAGAATCTTATACCAAAGTGCAAGCCTCTGCTGCAGTAAGACTGCCTAGAGGTAAATCTTCACTGCGCAACAGTCCAGTTAACTCCACTGAACATTTGTATTCCACTGAAAGTTCAGTATTGCAAGGTGTGTAAAGCAAATAACTCAAATAATATCTTTACCTTTAAAATTACGAATGTCGCCATTTGCTTTGATACATTTAAATACTTTTACTTTCAGTTACAGATGGTCTAATGGAAATATATGTATCTGCAATGGAAAATCCTAGCCAATTCTGGATTCAAGTTGTTGGTCATGGAACTACAGCTTTAGACAAATTAGTGTCTGACATGGCTGAGTATTACAGTGAAAAAGAAAATCAAGAGTTACATAGATTAAAAAATGTATGTATACATTAGCTGTATTATTTAGTTACAGAAAATAGTGTATGAAAAAGAAACAATGAATTCAAATTATTTATAATTGATATTATTGTTATGGTTACATCATACTGTTTTAGGTAACTCTGGGTCAAGTAGTTGCAGCAAAATTCAGTTTCGATGAACTGTGGTATAGAGCCGAAGTTATTTCAGAACCTGAAGATGGCCAATGTGAAGTTTATTTTATGGATTATGGGGACCATGAAGTAGTTCAACTTGATTCTATACTGGAACTTCGCACAAACTTTTTAAGTTTACGATTGCAAGCAATCGAGTGTTCTTTGGCTGGCATTAAACCACGGTAAGTCATTCCTTTTCTTTTTATTATGTTAACATTTGGAATAAAATATAACATTTAAAATTAGATTTTGGAATCAACGAAACTGTCGGTAAAGTTATTACATACAGGTTTTTTCTTTGAAAAATATAAAATTATTAATATCGGTTCGTAGGAAAAGAAGACATTAATTGCTTAATTCACTGTCATCCATGTTGCTTGATCTTGAACTACCAATATTAGCTTCGCAAACTTCATTGAATAATTGTGGATTTACATGTTCCATCATTTTCCATGCTAAACTTTTGTTGAGTACAGTTATGTTTTCTTCGCAGTATGCCAAACTTGCTCTTTTAAGCGATAAACAGCCAAACTCGTCTGCAACTAAAAGTCTGCTTGCTATATTTTCTGGAGTTATTGTTTCAATTAGATTCCTCTCGCAAAGCTCCTTCAGTCCTAGAAAATAATTATGAGTAACTTTGCTTATAAGTAACTTCGTAAAATACAGTACCTTGTAAACAGAAACGTTCTGACAGAGATAGAAGTTGGGGAGCTAAAGCATCCAAATTATCGACATGGTCGCTATATATGTATCGTAACAATTCTTCCGTCACTTCTTTAGTAAGATCTAACAAGTCCAGAGAAAACGAGTAGTGATTCTGAAATATTTTCAATACATATCATTATGATAAATTTATATATTGCAAAATTATTATATAATAGCAATACTGACTACTCACCTGTGGAATTAATAAAGTTTAGAAAAAGTATCACTTGCAAAAAAGACAGTAATATCATAAATTTATATTCCTACAGTTAATAGCAGCATTATGTTAATTTAATACGGAAATTATACAGCTTAAGCTTTTAAAATTTATTCAATTCGTAATTTCGTGGAAAATTAGAATTGCTTTGTATTTTTTATATTTTATGTATGAAATAGGTATGTTAGATACGTATATAAAGAAACAACAACACATTAAATTTGCCAATTATGCTAGTTTTGTTTTTATATGAAAACATAGGATATGTTTTATAAATCAAATTAATACAGATTAAGAATAATTATAATTATAATGTTAATATTAGAAAGATTGTTTGAGTAGCTTCTTCTTAGAGATCGAATTGGATTATTTCAAACACTCGTTTTCTTTATCGATCACCTTTTCTTCCTGCGAGTCTCGCGTATCCGACGCATTATCTTCTGCGGTATCTGTCTTTGAGTCTTTTTTCGACGTTTCATTCAAAGGTGAGATCATTTCACGTAGAACATTACTACGCGCGGCTAATATACTGCTATGAACTGGAATTTCTGTATTGGTTAAACCACCGCAAGTTAATTTAGTATCCGCACCAGATGGATGCTTCAGTAACCTGGCCATATCCTGAAAAAACGTAATTTCTCAATTTTAATTTATCTATAAAATTGATAATTCCTTTATCAATGGTTGTTCAAACTATGGAAAACTCAAATTATATATGCTGATATTGTTTACTGATGTAACTCCAAAATTCACAGACTTCTATAATCTGTGCTTCCATGTTTTATTGCTATTATTACCTGATATTCAAATATCTACAAAATTAAATATTCTTTTAAAAGATGTACTGTTCATACAATGTTTAAATCGGTACAATTTTGCCAAATCTTTTTCTTTAGATTGATGACAAATTTTACTTGTGAGAAATTAATCAAGCTTCATTTAAATTAATTTAAATAATGCTTGCTTTAATTTAAATAATTTTAAGTAACTTTTAAAATAGTCCATTTCCTCGTGGAACATTATTAGTTGTATGAAACAATATAAATAGAAAAATCTTAGCCATTTTATTATTCGAGGAACACTTGCCTGCGATAAATTGTGCTTTTCGTTTTCACACTGGACTATTTGTATCTTGACCATTAACAGAACCTCGCCATTCTTGTTTAAATGCCTATCGACTACTGACAAGTCTTTGTACCCCAAGGAAATAATATCTGTGCATGATTTCAGTTCGAGTATTGTTCTGCTTACGTGACAATACTCCCAGTGTTTAACGTCAGCATTGAAAACTGCAAATTGAAATCGTATCTTCGCTTGTTCCGCCTCGTCTACCGTGCAGTGCAACATGTTCAGACACAGTACCACGGGGTTTATAACTCTTTTGCCTGTTACCAAACAGTTTAACGTTTAACGAAGTTGATCGACGATTATTTATTACAAATGAAAAAGAATGCATTCATCTATTTCATGTGCTTAATGAAGATAAACGATGTTCAAGTTTTCAATTGTTTGAGGGACAAATTTGAATAGTTTTAACGTGATTGTAATAACTAGACTGCGGATCTTTATGCATTTATAGGAAATTTGAATGTGCAAGAACCTACAAAATGCACACAATATGCAAGAATATGAAAAAGATTGAAAGTGAAGTTCATGTTATGATATTTACAGAATGAAATAAATTCTTATTTAGGTTCAATTTTTGTAGGCACGTTCATGAAGATTTTATTTTGCATAAAGATCCGCAGTCTAGTAATAACGATTTTATGGTTGCAAATCGTCTGCCTTACCGTCAGGGTCCTTCCAAAATCTGATAGATAGATTCCATACGCTATGAATATTGTTCACGTTCACGTCGAACGACGGGCTATCGATTAAGCTTTTCTTTGAGATGTATTTCTTGTAATGTGGAATTGGCCAAGTATATTTGAAGACGACGTCCGAGACTGTCGGCACTAATAGTTCCATTTTTTAGCGATTTCACTCGAATGAAAGGTCCTATTTGAAATGAGGAAGAGAGTCATTAAACTTGAAATCTATTAGGATTGTAACATTTTATTCAATCGATTAACCGTATACTTGAGGGAAACAAATAACGACAGAATATTGAGTAATGGTAAAAAGCGTTGAATTAAATAGTGAAACGAACAATTAAAATTATTACAATTATTATTACATAAACACATTTGTATGCAAGAACCACTGGGTTCATTAAATTACTAATACCATGGTCAAAGCATAGCAAAGCATTGTGTTTATTAGTAGAAGGAACGTTTGTATAGGAGCTACATCAATTTCGCTTGTTATTCATTTCAATTTATTGGTATATTAAGGGGTCATTCTACTATATTGGCCAAGAAAACATGCTTCTTTGTTAATTTTTTTTTTTTTGGAAAGGATATTACAAAACGATTTAAACATTATGCGTATATTTATTATGCTTTTATAATTACGTTAGAATTTTTTCAAAAAGAAATACGAATATTACGCAATTTAAAATAGATTATTGTTCAATTAAAGATAGTTCAATGTAATATTCATATTTCTTTTTGAAAAAATTCTAATATAATTATAAAAGCATAATAAATATACGGATAAAGTTTAAAATACATCGTTTTGTAATGTAATTTCGAACAAAATTAGCGAAGAAGCATTGATTTTCTTGGCCAGTAAAGTAGAATGACACCTTAAAGTTTGCTCAATTTGTTATACATGTTTCGATTACCCTCGGTTTTGTTCCTATCAGCTACTTTTTATCTCTTAACGTGCCCCAGGACAATTTAACAACCGCCATGAAAATATTTCTTCGTTATCATCGTTCGTTGTCGATTTCCCCGCAATTTTGTCTGTCTGGGAACACGTTGACTCTCGTGGCGCAGTATAATTGCACCGCACGGGTCGCGATAAAGCTTTGCCGAACCGCGCAAAACGTTTTGCCGTTGTTAAACTCTCGCGTTGCACATGCATAGGCAAAGTTTACGATATAAATTGCACGCTCGACGATTATAAAGCGATTCACATATGGCGAGCTGCCAGTTTCCGATCTACGTTTATCTTTATTCAACTAGAATTTCTTAGCCGCGCGATAATATCGCGTATTATCTTTTCGCTTCTTGCCAGGTACATCGAACGATTAAGTAATTAGATACGCGGGGCGGTGCGAGTATTATTATTAAAAATGACGGAACGATTATTCCAGTCGATGATAAGTTTCTTTTTTTATTATTCGTTATTAAGCATAATTTAATGTAGTTAAAAAAAAAAAAAGGCCAATTGCAATTTAAATTTGGAGAAATGTACTGTGTGTCACTTTATATTGTTATCACGTTACAGATGTGTGCGCGTACGTTTGTATACAGGGTGTCCCAAAAAATGTTGTAACTCCTTGAAAGGGGTGGTTCAAGGGGTGATTCGAAACAACTTTTTCCTTAGCAAAAATGTTGTTCGAGGCTTCGTTACGGAGATATTACGAAGGCTACGCGCCAGGCGGCCGACCAATCCGAGCGCGAGTATGCCGATGGAGCGGTAGCG
>NW_026534341.1:2996536-2999288 GCF_026225885.1 Hylaeus anthracinus | reverse complement strand
AGGCGGCCGACCAATCCGAGCGCGAGTATGCCGATGGAGCGGTAGCGGTAGAGTAAACTACGTCCTAGGCGGCCGACCAATTAGAGCGCGGTCACCTAGCGCGTAGCGTACGCTACTGCGGCCGCTCCAACGGTATACGCGCGCTCTGATTGGTCAGTGTTTTCCGTTACTATCTCCTCAACAAAGCCTCGGACACCATTTTCGCCAAGGAAAAAGTTGTTTCAAATCACCTCCCGAACCACTCTTTTCAACGACTTCCAAAATTTTTGGGACAGCCTGTATACAAAAATTTCAGACAAATGAAAATATAGTCGGGTCTGAAAGTGGCCAAAATTGTCTTGGAATGCCCCATACATAAAATATTTGTCAAAAACAAATGGCGTGTCTGAAATATTTCTGTTTAAAATAAATCGAAAAAAGGACCAAATCTCCCCTTAAAGTGTTAAGACGAGTAGAGTTCGTTCTGATAAACGTAGTTACGGTTGGAGTAAAAATCGAAGTTAGCAGAGTGGCGACTAGAACGGAAACAGCGTATCGAAGTGGTCTGCGGGTTTCTGGCAACGAGCTACTCCTTGGTTTTGCCCTCGAAAGCCGTCGTGTCGCGTGTAACCGAAGACCGTAGGCATCGCGGTAATTCCAACTCGAAAACCATCGTGTGTGCATTACTTCGAGGTTGCGCCGATGATTAGCTGTTCCGCGGCACGCGATACGAGCCTGGTATTCGCTTGGATTGATTAAATTCCCATTCGACTGTTCCCAACACCGAGGAATCTGTTCTAATTCTGATCGTTCGTGGCATCGCGAGGATAATTCAATTTTTGCTCGACGATTCGATCTGTCCGTTACAACAGGTAGATCTTACGTCGCGACACGTGGAAGGATTGCAACAATCTATTCATTTATACATTTGTATATATCATCAGTGTATTTACATTAAATTTAATTCATTTATAGAAATTCAATGTATCATACTTAACTAATTCACTTGTATACATTCAATTTATCATACTTAATATATTCATTTCTACGAAATGATTATATTTCATATAACTATATTATATTTATTTTAGCATTTATTCATTTATATAAATTGAATTCGTCGTATTCGTCAATTTATACATTTGTATATATTCCAAGTATTTACATACAATTTATTATACTTAATATATTCACTTGTACAAAATCATTTCGTCATATTCAATCAATTTCATCGTAAATATATTCAATGAATTCGTGTTCATTTGATTAAAATCACCATGCGAATTCGTATAGAAAAGCCTTCAAAGGGTTCTCGATTGTTCGTTTCGCGTTCTCTATACATAGAAAATGAAGCGAACGCCACAGAGCCCGTTTCCCGATTAACGAACGCAAAACCCCACTTGGCAACAGCATAAAGCTTCAGCTACACCTTCCCCGACACCCGTAATACCACTTGACACTGTTACACACGAGAAACCAAAGGCCGCGAGGCCCCGAAATAAATCCGTACTTACGTGAAAATAACACGCCGTGCTTGTTATCACGTTCATTAAACGCATCGAGCGATTCTCTCCAGCAGAAAAGAATCGCGTATTCGCGTTCGCACTTCTCCCTTCTCCAAATAAAGAAACAAAAGAAACGGATGAGTTCAACATCCGCGAACGTCTTTCAAACTAACGTACACCGTTCACGAGCACCTGCTCTCCATTTATCACAGATCTCTATCGATCTCGGATCGAGCACCTCGATTTCAACGTTTAACAGAAAAACATTGATCTCGATCCCGTTCGAATTATTACTACGATATCGGATCGCGCAATCGTCACTTTATCACCGCACGCCGTTGAATTTACCGTATATCGATTCTGTCGCTTTTATTCATCGTAATCGAACAGGTATATTTCTGTTTTTAATTAGTTTACAGTCGCGTCAACCGCTCGAACGGGTTATCAGCGACTCGTTAAGATTATCGATTATCTATTGCAGCGTTTGAAACACCGTTCACGGTGTTGCGGCTGTGATACGTATTTCGGGATGCTTCGAATTATCTTTTATGACCCTGGTTTGTAACGGATTGTTAATTTTTCAAAGGAATCGGTTTGTGGAAAAATTGGCTTCGATTTCAGAGAGTTCACGGTGATTTTGCTGTTGGCGCGTTGTTATTATGTTCGTCGCGGGGATCGCGAAACGACTGAGACAGTCTGATCATTAACCGAGGGTCCGCGTTCGTCGTCCACTTCATCTTCTCGCGCGTGTACATTTGCGTTGGTGCCGTTTATAAATGGAATCAAGGCGTACGTACTTTATAAGTCAAAACTCGCTAAACGGGGATGGCTCTGCGTACATGGACATTTTTAAATAAAAATTGTGACAACTTCTCGGTCAACACGTTCTGCTAATACAAGTTAAGTATCGATATTCAATTAACAGATTTTTAGTCTGGTATCGGGGGAACGTGTTATGCGAAGAGGTGGCACGCGTTTGCGCCTACGGACAGGCAACCGGTCCGACATGTCTGTCGATACAGGTCGCCTAATTCAAGGGGCTAATTTTCGGTACATTTCGGAATTCTGGCTGATTTGGCATTTCGGCAATGTCAACAATGTTGCAAATCACTCTCAAAACTTCAACAATGTTGCAATGTCAACAGTGTTGCAAATCGCTCCTCTAAAAACTTCAACAATGTTGCAAGGTCAACAGTGTAGCAAATGGCTATCCACCAAACATCAACAATGTTGCAAAGTCAACAAAGTAGCAAATGGCTACCCACCAA
>NW_026534341.1:2989828-2996526 GCF_026225885.1 Hylaeus anthracinus | reverse complement strand
AACAATGTTGCAAATAGCTCCTCTCAAAACTTCGACAATGTTGCAAATCGCTCCTCTTAAAATTTGTCCTTGAAAATTTTCCTTTGAAAATTAATCACTGTTAGTCCTTTCATCGCGTCGAATGATAATTTTAAGGATCGTAAACAAAGTGATAATTTCCACGGTGTTCCGCAACCCGTCTGATTTACGGTATCCGACAACTATGTACAACGCGATTATTTATTATTCGGCGTTACAGCGATGTAAGTCTACCCGATGTCGGTTTTCCTCGCTATTGTTGGCAAGTGTAAGGCCGGGAATTGCGATGTTACGCGTACCGCCGTAAATATGTCGGTCAATTGGCAACAAGAACAGAATCGTTCGCCCAGGAATGTTATTTCGTCTCGGTGGCTTAACGTAATGATATTACTAGAACGTGCTGTTTACTCGGCACAATTTTGTACGAATAAGAGAATGGAAACATTGGGATAAGAATTTGTTCGTACAGGGAAGCTTTTGTTCGTTCAACAACGTGAAGCTTGATTAAACTGTACGGATCAGATTACAAGCTTTATTAGACAAATAGTTCGCGTGAAAAGTTGTGTATATAAACAACGTAACAAAATTTCTATATAAACGCAAGGTATACAAATTTGTATACAAACGAAAATTGTATAAAAACAAATAAACATAAGCTTTGTTGATCTTCGAACAGTACAGAAAAAATGATACATGTTCGACATTCGTTGTACAAACAGGCTTATTGCATAATCGATATCGGAATAGTTGCATTCTCGAATCTGCTCGGAACGATTTCGGTAAATGGTAAGCGAGCCAAAGCGGAAGCTAAACAATGCGCGGAAATATTTCTGCGAGAAGACGTATCGCGACAACGTTTCGGTGGTTTGAAAAGCACGCGTAAACAGGCTCCTCCGCTGTAGCGTGTCTATTATACGAGTTTCCGTCGTTTTACTTATCTTTCAGCGTGGTGAAACGAGAGAAAGCTGTTGATAGCAACTAGGAACGAATGTTTAATTTTATTCCAAATAATTAATATAATATCACCGATATAAATCAAAAATAATATCTCTTTCGATAACACCACTTTCGAGGACCTCCAACATTTTTGAGACACCCTGTATATTTACTGCAGCTTTCACCATTTCAAAATTGATTTTTCTGAAGCCTGGATTACCAGAATGATCCTTTAAAAAGAGACGCATGTACATTGAAAAGCAACTGGTCTATTGGATGCAGATTTTAATTTAGTAAAAATTATCTGTTGTTAATATTAATTACATCGATATCATTTTTATTTGACGATTGCCCTTCACAGAGATGGAAAAGCCCATGAAGTTTATATTATATTATATTTGGATTATATAATATAATAAATTATTATTATTAATAATGTTTGCAGAGTAAAATAAATTGTACCGTTACGAACATTTGAGTATTTGCATTATATAATATAATAATATTTGAAGAGTAAAATAAATTGTACCGTTACGAACATTTGAGTATTTGCATTATATAATCTAATAATATTTGCAGAGTAAAATAAATGGTACCGTTACGAAGATTTGATTTCGCATAAATATCCGCAGTCTGATAATAACATGTAACACGTTGCTATAAAAACTAAACACTTTTTCTTGTTTTGTTAACAGTGATGGGGAATGGAGCACGGAAGCCTGCGACAGATTCTCAGAACTGACTTCGTTGGCTCAGTGGAAACCTCTTATTGGTAAAGTTAGAGGGTACAAAGAACGGGCTGTTGGCTGTGGGAAATCTCAACGCGAGGGCACGCCGATTCCTTGCATCGATATTTACGACAGAAACGATAATAAGGTATGCACGACATTTGTTAAGATACACCTTATCCTATTTGTTTGGATACAATTCAAATTTAAATGCAATTTCCTCTTCTGTGCACAGTACTGTACTAGCTGTTCAAAAACAAGCATTCAATATTTATATGGTGTATAGAGCACACTGTACCGAATAAAAAAGCTTTAGTAAACATGGATACAAAGGTCAACCGTTTCTGAGATATAAACATTTTTGTTTGCTAGTATCATGAGAGAGCACTTAAACACTGTGTTCGGTCAAAATGTGGATTGGACGCGGTGGACCAGTTGCATGGCCTCCTCGATATCCCTATTTAAATCCTCTGAACTTCTTTTTATGGGGATATTTAAAAAGCCAAGTGTATTCCACGCCGATAAATGACTTAGATTCTAAGTCTTAGAAGAACTACGTAAGACTCTGTAAGAAGAAGATGCCAAGCGTCTACAGAAATGAGCGATGGACACGTGGAGAATATTCTATAAATATCGAAAACACGGTATATAAGTCAATCATGATACTAGCAAACAAAAATGTTTGTATCTCAGAAACGGTTACACCATACACCACTATACACCATATAAATATTGAATGCTTTTTTCTTGAACACCCTGTATATTTTTATTCATAACAAGATGGTACTTATTTAAAAAAGAAAAAAATTGACTTGCCTATCATAGGACCTGAATTGCCTTTGTAAAAACATTTTTAAAAGAAACTCCCTCTGTATTCATTCCGAATTCTTTTTCAGGATATCAATATCCGCAAGGAGTTAATATTGGAGGGCCACGGAGAGCCAGAAGAAGCGTCTTCGTCGGCTGCTTCCTCCACGTTGTCACTGTCCATGCGCAGCCACGAAGCAACGAGTACTTCAAGAGCTGCATCCGTCTCTCCGCTGGCTAAACGAGTTGTAAGCGTGGAATCGTCGATGCAGAATCAAAGCTGGAACGATTACGAGTCCAGCCCGTGGGACTTCACCGCCGAATCACCTCAAGAAACGACGAACACATCTATCACGGACTTCGACACTCATGCCGAAGTAGAAGTGGTAGATTTGAGAACACCGCGAGTGAGTACACCGAGTACGCTCCTATAATTCAAAGGTGGAAGTCATATTAGGAAGCCAAATAGTAAATGCTTTTCATGATTTTTTTGTTGCAGAGAGAAATTTTCTTGATACCTTTTAACTTTGAGAATAGCTTTGGCACGATTTAAAGTACATTTGGTAATTTTTTCAGTTAATTTCACTTAACTGAATTCATGCTAGCCTAATCGTCCTGTCCTCGTCTCTCCTGCAATCGCCAGATACGTAGCGACCGTGTTATCAGTTTCGGTTATCGTTTTCTTCCAGAAACCCGATGATCGGATCGTGGAAATCGATCTGACGACACCGGCGAAGGTCGAGACGAGTCGTTTCATCGACACCGAGAAGAGAGCGCATCGCGATGGCGACTCCCTGAAGAACGGAAGCAGCAGCAGCAGCAGCAGCAATAACCAGCGCAACGGATTCCGTGATCCCGGCCTGAAAGTAAACAAGTCCTCGCTAATCGCGCCCGCTGGATACGAGAGCGATATCTCCGCCGATTCCGACGACTTCGAGCTGGGGTAAAGCCACCACCTTCAACCATTCTTATTCTTATTTTTGTATTTCCCGTTCACATCCGTACCGCTGCACCGCCGTTCGAAAGCATTCGCGTCCGCAACTAGAAGAAACTTGAGTACAGCGCAATATTTATGTATTGCCCAATATTTATATTTAAAAATGAAATTTTGTCCTCTTTTGTAACGTCTTGGGTTTTCCAAACAAATCTTATTAGTTGTTCTAACATGAGACTTCATTCAAACAAATAGAACACCTCGAAACATTAAGTAACCAGCATTTGTAATATTAACAGAATTCACAAGTGATTTTGTTCGAAAGCCATATTTTCAATTCCATGTATCATAGTTCTTTTCGTATATGTAGTATGTAAAAGTGATAGTCGTCTTCCTATGACGAAGGAAATACAATAGCAACTCGAAAGTTGCTAGTCAAAATAATTAGAGCCTGTTTTGTGTGATGAATCGTAATACTAAAAATTAAGAAAAAATAAAAAGAACCTGTGTATTAAACGTCGTAGAATTTGTATCGAATGTTTAGTTTAAAAGTGTTGGTCTGATTCGAATAGATTCTCTAATTATTTCGAGCAACGTGTCAAAATAAATGGTGTACGCTATTGTCCTATTAAGGGAATGGTATTCCCGTAATGGTAAAAATCATTCGTTTGTATGCTCGATTTTACGTTAGTGGTAATCTCATCCGCTTTAGAGAACAGTATACAGAACCTGTATAGTAGAACCTCGATTATCTGAACTAGCAGAAAGAAAACAGAGATAACTTATGATATATATGAGCATCGTCAGCATAACATTGAGAATTTTATAATCACAGATGAAATAGCAAAAGTACCAGTAACACTATAAGCAAATAAATAACGTGAACAACGACTTTCTTACAAAATTATTTATTCCCTATCATTTTTTGCTGCTAGATTCCACCAATCTTCTTGAACATATTTAAGTTTATAACGATTATATTTCCTTACATGCTTGGAATTCGTTAACATTTTTAATAAAGATTTTTAATAGAGCAATCCTCCAGAGATTCAAACATGTATCAATTGAAACATGTTTTCGTAATGCAAACATGTTCAACTATTTTTCTGTCTAAAAGACAAAATGTAAAATGATAGGAATACTATAACATAGCGTAATGGAAGCATCATAATCTAACGTGCCATAATAGAAATATTTATTTTCAATTCCTGTAGACGTCGTCTTCCTAATATGTTGTCATTATATTGTTTTACTATTGTTATTAATTATATTAAATCTCTATAGTCTTCTTCGTGACACTTTACCTATTAATAGATTTTCTCGCTAAAAGATACTTTGATAACATTTTGCGTTCCCATCATCACATGAATTATTAAATATGCTACATAAATATTACTAAAGACACGGTTCTAATAGATCAAACAAATATTGAATAACACTGATATTATCAAAATAAAAAAATATTGTTGAATTTAAATTAATCCATTAATGTTAAAAGAGGATTGCTTTAGTAAAAAAATAACAACTCCACAAAAGAATGATAATAGCAGGTTGTTCGGATAATGGAGGTACTACTGTGTTGAACCGTATCGGAATAGATTAAGAACAAATATGGCTCGAATTACGTCAAACCTCGAAACTCGTGTATCCTTCCATGTAGTCGCGTAACGCTACTCTAGAGTCATGCATTATTTCCATCAGAACACTTAGGCTCGCTAATGCTCAACATTAAAAGGAACGTGCCTTAAATCGCTTTACACCTAATCACTACCATTTAAGCAGTGTTTGAGAAAGGAACGCAAGTATTAAGGTGTATGTAGTAACGAATAATGTAGATGTATATTTTTGTAAAAAAAAAAAAGAAAAAAAGCGAAGCTCGTTTGTAATTGCTCAACGAAGAGAAACGTTTATGTTACCCGATAGAGAGAGAAAGAGAAAAAGAGAGAGAGAAGAAAATAAGAGTTTATTTTATAACAGATCATAGAGATTTATCGTTGCTTATTTATTTTTTATATTTTTATCTTCGGGTTGCTTAATTGCGATGGCGATTACTTTGTTTTTATTTTATATAGGCGTGTACAGTTGTGAAACTATACAATTATCCAAACCATGCATCGTAACAAATTGTGCAATTATGAAGTATACAATGATTTTTTCTAATTTACATTACGATTTTATTGCATATTTATTTGATATTATTGCAGACGTTTAAACGGAGATGGGTAAATTTTTACTTGAAAATAAAAATTTCACGTGAGAAATAGGGGTTGAAGATATTGTATTTTTATATTTTTTATTTAATTTTTCTATTATTTATTACTTTTTCCATTTTCTTATTTTTCTAAAATTATTTTTGGTTATCACAGTTGATATCGAGGGTATATTGCCCGTAAATCGTGTATTATTATTATCTCTTGATTGATAATTCGAAATTCTTATTTCGATAAGAACTTTAACCATCTCTGCTTTCAAAACCTATTTATGAAGCAATTACGACTCGCGTGAAAACCCCAAGCCTGAAAGGGTCGAGTCCAATCGATAAACGAAGAATTGTACAAAAATAAAAATAAGATTTCTGCGAATAAATTGATCGCTCTCTCGAATACTCTGCTCTCGCTAACGTTAATCATCGGACAAATACCAATACCAAATGACAAAGTATCGTTTTTAATTTTCAGACAAAAATTTATCAAAAAACGCATTTGTCAGACAAAATTCAGAAATTTCATGTTCAAGATTTAAGTATGTATTTTAATCCAATACAAAGTGGAATTCTACAATACGGTATCAAACTTAATATATACATTTTATTGTCAAGATTTAAAATTTCCAGCAAAAATCGTCCTGTAGTTAAAGGATTAATTGAAATACATGGTGACTCAAAAATGTTGGAGGTCCTTGGAGGAGCGGATTCGAGGGGTGATTTGAAACAACTTTTTCCTTAGCGAAAATGTTGTCCGAGGTTTCGTTAAGGAGATATTAAGAGAAAACCTCGACCAATCAGAGCGCGAGTATACCGGTGGAGCGGTAGCGGTAGCGTAGCCTACGCGTTAGGCGCCCGACCAATCAGAAGCGCGGCCACCTAGCGCGTAGCGTACGCTACTGCGGGCGCTCCACCGGAATACTCGCGCTCTGATTGGTCGGCCGCCTAGCGCGTAGCCTTCGCTCCCGCGTAAACGCGCGCTCTGATTGGTCGCCGTTTTCTATTAATATCTCCTTAACGAAGTCTCGGACAACATCTTCGCTAAGGAAAAAGTTACTTCAAATCACCCCCC
>NW_026534341.1:2832161-2989818 GCF_026225885.1 Hylaeus anthracinus | reverse complement strand
TCGAGGTCAGGGAGCCACGGTACCGCGAGGAATAGAGATCTGTGGAGAGGCGACAGTCGCAGGGACTGGGAAGTCCCGTGCTGGGATTGCAACGGGGCCAGAATCCCGCAGGGGAACCCAGGGATTCGCGTCGGTGCACGTCGGGTGTACGGAGACCGCAGCCTCGCGAACTGAAGCAAGTCTGGAACAAAAATGGAGACAGGACAAAATGAATTCTTTTATTTTGTATTTAATCGTTTGTAATTCTACTTGAAGAAAATAAAGAGAATAATTGCTTAGTGATTGGTAAGGATGATTGGTAGACTCAGGTGCGAAAATGAGGAAGAGGCGAATAAATTCTGGTTAGATCAGGAAAAGAGGTTATGTAGAGTATGTAAAGTGGAGAAAGAAAGTATGTTTTGTTTGAGGATGATCAAACTTTGTATGTCTCAGAATTAGTGTACGAACCGGAAATAAGGGAGAGCTGACACGATTCCGAACAACGATTTCCTTTGCAAAAATGTCGGATGGTGCTCCGTTTTTGAATTATTAACGAAAAACCACGGAACAATCACAGCGCCCGAGTAGCGCCCGCGGTAGCGTATGAGCCAAGGCGTCTTGGCTCATACGCTACTGCGGGCGCTCCACCGGCATACTCGCGCTCTGATTGGTCGGCCGCCTAGCGCGGAGTCTACGCTACCGCGGCCGCTCTACCGTGATCCTCGCGTTCTGATTGGTCGGCCACCTAGCTACCGCGGGCGCTCCACTGTGATACACGCGTTCTGATTGGTCGGGGTTTTTCGGTAATATCTCCCGAACGAAGTCTCGTGTATTTCATTTTTTATGATTGATATATTCATGCATTTATATATACGTCCTTATACGTATTACACTTGTCGTAATAGACAAGTAAATTATGGTTTACAGATACTATCTTTACAGTATACTAGCTATCAATTTCCTCCAATATTATTAATTTCCTCGCAAGAGATTACGCCTATCATTTCCCATATTTGTTATTTCTAAAAAATAAACGAACATTGAACTCCCGCCACAGTTGATACTGCTACGGCTCTCGAGCGTATAATATCCATCAAAGATGGAATATTTAAATATAAAATAAAAGAATGTCCCTTGTCATACTTGATGGAGTTGGCATCGCCAGTCCCAGAGGTCTCTGGAGGTCCTGAATATCCGACGTACAGTGTACGTCGTACACTTACATCGATCCTCGCTAATCGGACGCTATTTATGCAGGATCCCATGATTCCAAGTCCTCGATATCAAGTCGTAACAAGTCTGGCGGAGTTGTAAATGTTGGATCTCCCGGTTTCTGGGTCGTTGGTGTTAGACTTCAGCAGTCGAAGATCGATATTATCGTGTCTGGGGAATCGAAGCTTTACACTATCTAGCCTTATAGCTCGTAAATTGTCGATGCGAAAGGTTACTGCACAGCTATATCTTACCGAACTATGCATTATTTTTTTTTTTAACCATTCTTTAACGAGCTACCCCGAGTGGTTATTTATAAGTGCCTCACCCCTACATTTTAAATGTCTACTGGCTCCCCATAGAATTTGAACGATGACTATGCGGGAACAAAATTCACAGTTCGGAGATCTCTTACTCTTTTTATTCTTGTCAAAAAAAATTCGGTTTTCAACGCGATAGTGTTTTACAGAACGGTGGGGTATTGGTGAGAAGTTTGACTCTAAAATTGTAACGAAAAAGCGTTACGCTATGACTGCTAGGTATGAGTCACGTCTGTTTTTCCTCGGAGACCTCTTTCTCTTTCTCTGTCCTTTTCTACGTTCGACGCTCGACCCGAGCCAAATGTAAACACAGAATAGAAACTCGGACTGGATAACTCCATTGTTTGGGTGCCGATTATCTTTCACTGATCCGGTCTTTACTGTACTTCGAATTTTATTCTAGCTACACAAATATGTGTTCTAAGTAATACAAACATATAATACATATAATGTACAGTATATACAGTCAGTGTAATAAGTATTCGCACAGGAACCATTTATTTTAAATGGGTTGCTTTATGAATACTTCTTACACTGGCTATTAGTATAGGACGGCAGCTTAACTCGGTAGCACGGTATTTTTCTCTGTATCGTGCCCGTGACAAATCTACAAGTATCCCGATCAAAAATCGATTCCTACCTGGGCGTGTGGATCGTGGCAGAGATGATCGGCGCTTCTGGACAGCTCCGGCACCATGCTGGTGAAACTGATGTCCGAGAGCATCACTCTCCTGGCTTCCCGTGTCTTGTCGGAGAGCCGAAGTCTTCCGGGCACCCCGGTCGGCAGGGCGAATTTGCTGGGCAACGTGGTGAACGTATGGGCTACTTTGTGCGCGAGGTAGCTCTCGGAACGCCAATGAGCCGGTAGCGCTGAGATGTCCGTTTGAGCACCGGATTCTCGTCTCGCTCCACTGATTCTGTCCATCACTGGCCTCAGCGGTGCTGAGCTCTTCCGACGACTGCCCGCCAGGGCTTCTCGGTGGATGATCGGCCTGCAAAAGACGATAGTAGATCCTTTTTAACCAAAAAAGGAGAAGAAGGATAGTTTGGTCAATTCGACATGTATATATACAGCGTGTCCCAAAAATGTTGTAACACATTGAAAGAGGTGGTTCGGGAGGTAATTTGAAACAACTTTTTCCTTAGCAAAAATATTCTACGAGGCTTCGTTGAGGAGATATTAACGGAAAACATTGACCAATCAGAGCGCGAGTATCCCGATGGAGCGCTCGCGGTAGCGTATGAGCGCAGCTGCCTAGCGCGTAGCATACGCTACCGCGGGCGCTCCACCGGCATCCTCGCGCTCTGATTGGTCGGCCGCCTAGCTACCGCGGGCGCTCCACTGTGATACACGCGCTCTGATTGGTCAGTGTTTTCCGTTAATATCTCCCAACGTAGCCTCGGACATTTTCGCTAAGGAAAAAGTTGTTTCAAATCGCCTCCCGAACCACCCTTTTCAAGGACCTCCAACATTTTTGGGACACCCTGTATAGTACTTTAAGAATGTAAATATCTCACAACTCGATTTCCGAAGCTTCACGAAGTAAACTAATTACACAGAGTGTGGGAAATGATACGATTGGTGTAGCACCTCGCATTGTCCTGTCGGACGGGCGTTGGGAGATGGCAAATTAGCAATAACAGAATTTCAAATCAAGTTTCATGCAACTTCGGACCATTAATAGCTCGCGATAGATTCTCAAACGTAATTAGGTGCCAACACCACTAATAGCGGTTTCCCGCACTTGATTTAATTTCAGGCTCGTAACCTTATCAAGCACACGATTACACGTGACAATTTCCCGTACGACATTTTCTGTCATAATTATGACGAATAATAATTATATAAACACTTATATGCATACTTAAGCGAGTGAAATGGTAAACAAATATTATATTCAACCCTGAAAGTTTCACAGCAAAAGAGAAACAGTACTGGAAGAAATTGCGAGTGGTCTTGTTACAGACATACGATGGTGTCCAACAATAATCTACTTTTCTCCTTGTAATTACGTTCGCGAGAACGAACCACACGTTTCAATTTAAACTTTTGAATTTTGAAAGTAATCATTTTCAATGTTATATAAAAACACGCGAAATACAAATAAACAGACGATTACATTTTCGCAGAATTTCCTTTTTACTGAAAAGGTGACAAATGATTTTAATAGCACGATAGTATAGGACTGCGAGCGTGTGTATACTAATGGACAGGAAACGCGATTAAAGTGTCGTTTCATTTTACGTATGTATCAGTAATTAGGAAGGTCTGCATCTGGCGAGTTGGAATATGGTAAAAAAAAAATGGTCTGGAAATAAGTGAAGCTGTTTTATAGCTGCTGAGCACTTTGTAGCTAATTAAAGTACTTTCAGCGAATACGTGAATATATTGCCGTGAGAGTCTTTTCCCGAGTATATGTAGAATAAGGAACACTGTGAAATGTATAATTTTGTTAATATATAATTCCTCGGAAAGGTTAAATTAAATCAAATTTCTACACAAAATAGTTCAAACAATAACAACACCTGCACCATCTTTCAATTCAAAATTGAAATTTAATGAGTTATTTGCGAAAATCTAATTTGCTCTCTATTAATTTTATATAAATTTCGAATAAATATAATTACAAGATGGAACAAAAAATTCGTAATTTACTTTCATAAATGATCTGAGTTGTAATTACGTTTTAAATTCAAAATTGAAATTTAATGAGTTGTTTACGAAAATAATAATTTGCTCTCTAATAACTTTCCTAAAATGGAATGCTCTAATCTACTTGTATTATACCTGAAGAAGGAGGTTCCTAAAGAATACTAATAGATAAAATCTCTTATTTTAAGAAAGAAAATACTATGTACTTGTATTATACCTGAAGAAGGAGGTTCCTCAAGAATACTAATAGATGAAATCTCTTATTTTAAGAAAGAAAATAGTATGGCACTTGTATTCTATCTGAAGAGAGGTAACTGTTCCTGGATAGCACTAATAGATAAAATCTCTTATTTAAAGAAAGAAAATAGTATGTACTTGTATTATACCTGAGGAAGGAGGTTCCTCAAGAATACTAATAGATGGAACCTCTCGTTTCAAAAAAGAAGCTAATATATATTTCCATTATACCTGCAGAGAAATTCCAAACAATGCTGCCAGACAAACCCTCTTCCTTCAAAAAAGAAAATAGCCCAACATATACTTAAAACAACATCCCGAATAAAATTTCTTAAAAAGTGTCCCAATCCAGGTGCCTAAGTCAGGATAAATACCAATATTATTATCACATAAAATACCAACATTAATAACGAATTAATAAATGGATAGCACAATTACCTGTAAGCGGTGGGTGGCGCAGCCAAAGTGTTCCTCCTGACCGCGTGTCTGGTGGGGTATTCGGGCTCCTCGACGACACCGCACTTGCTGATGTCAGTCTCTACCAGCACCGAGCACTGCGACCACATCTTGTTCAACCTGGTGCTGGAGCTCTCGTCGAATCTGTCAACGCTTTCCTCGCGATCGATGCTGGAGCTCTGCGAGGACACCGCCTCCTCTACGGAGCTGGTCTTCTCTCCGTTGCAAACCAGAGACTCTCCCTCGCCAGACTTTGTATACTTGAGCAGCACCGGTTGATTGGCAGCCGGTGGTTGCTGCCACGATTCCGTTTCCGTGATCGACACGAGATCCTCCTGGAGACCCAGATCGCGACACGTCTCATCAGTAGTGAATATCAGCTCGATATCGTCCAATTCTTCGGACTCGTTCTCGGATTGATCGTTGACCTTGGGCTGGTCCACCGACTGACTCTGACGTTGAAGCTGCTGGTTCGCCTGGGTCTCCGGATTGTCGCTGAACACGGAATTGTCTCCATCCGATACGGATTTCAAGCTCAGGTCCTCCAAATCCTTATCAGGCACGTCCAAACGATCGCCTTGCGACTCGTTCGCGTCCTCCGCTTCCGGGTCCTTGGATTGTTTGTCGATCGAGGTCGGCGCAGCCTCGCTTGACGCGCTCTTGACGATTTCGTCCGATTCCATAGTTGCTGTTCGTGTAGGGTCTACGGGATCGGTCGAGTTGTCCTTTGATATCGACCGTTTCAGTTTTTCTTCCATGGAGGAAGCTCCTTTGGCTGTTTTTTCGACCGTGTGCGACTGCGAATCGAGGCTCTCGTTGCTGCTGCTCTTGCTCCCGTTCTGTCCTTTAGTCGGCTGCCTAGGTGCCTCGGACACGTCGTCCGCGACGGCCTTGTCCCTCGTCCCGTCCATGAGTGCGCCTGCTTGCCCTGACAGACTGATACCGTTTACATGGTGAGAATGACAGCGAGAATCCAGCCGCGTATACGCACGGTTATTAATAGAGGTGCATCGCGAACAGTGCGCGTCGCTTTTAATTAATACTGGAAAGAGGCCTAGCCATTGAGGCGCGGAGAGCTGTGATAAACTAGATGGAATCGTGGTCGCGATTGTACTTTAAAGTGTTTTTCGAGTGTTTTCGGAGTTTGTATTGAGAATTTATAGTAGTGTGGTTAACTTGGGGAGATATTGAGAGACTACTTATTCTACTCTGAACTCTATTTGCTCCCGTTTATATTTGTTATTGCACTTATGTTTATTTATTATTTCTCGCTCTAGGCTTTTTCCATAGTTCGTAATTTTTGTTAGCCGACCCTAAACCAAGAATGAAAAACCGAGTCGGACCGCCCGGGATTCGAACCCAGGCTCTCGGCGTGGTAGTCGGCTACTCTACGCACTGCTCTACCGTCCGTCTCAGTGTTTTCGAGTTGTGATTACGATTACAATCGTAATAAAGTGTTTTCAGTCATAGAAATTTTTTGCCTTAAAACCGACTTCAGATTCGCGTTATCCATCCCCCAAAAAACCCAGGATACCATGCTTTCTTCAAAATAAAATTTTTTTTTAAAATTACCCTATTTAAGCCTCACCACCTATTGGCACGAATTTGAACTAGAAATTTTTAATTTTTAATTTTTAATTTTGACACTGACTTCAACGTTACTCGAGGCTTTAGGCACGAAGTCGAGTGTCAAGAGGATCGTGCATCACGAAAAAATGTAAGATTCAGAAGTGAACTATTTAATTGCTGGCGAGAACACGTTTCAAGACTCACTCTTTGATGTCCTCTACTGCGAGTGGAAAAAGACGAGCCTGGGGCGGCGGGCTTGTGGCAGCATCACTAGAAAACTCGCTGTTCCTGCTTAGGATCTTTCGCCTAAGAACGTGATTCTCGAGAGCGAGCCTCTCAACGACGTCGACGTAACTCTCGCCAGAAAAATCACCGACGCTCTCCTTAAGACGACGAAGCTCTTCACGTGATGAGTCCAGCGCGGACCGTAACGATATCACAGTCTGGAAATATCAAGAAACATGACAAATGGAGATGGAATAATTCATTGGTAATATATTGGGTTAATTCATAAATAATTTGCAGGCGATGAGCATCCCTTGCTGGTCAACAATTTTTCACTTGCTAAATGGAAACAGGTGATAATCGAAAAATTGGTGATTTTTCGTTGATTAAAACTTATTTACGAGACAGTATATTTGGAAATAAACTGTAAATTAAAGAAAGGAAGATATTTATGTATAGACCGGGGATTTTGTGCATTTATGATATGAACTAATGTAATTAATCGTTGTTCACGATGCAATCTATCAAACATACTCACAACACAAACGTAATATTTTACAATATGTATGATATTGTTATAACAATTTCATTTTGTATACTTTTATTACCACCTTTATTATACAGGGTGTCTCAAAAATATTGGAGGTCCTTGAAAGGGGTGATTCGGGAGGTGATTTGAAACAACTTTTTCCTTAGCGAAAATGTTGTCCGAGGCTCCGTTGCGGAGATATTAACGGAAAACCCCGACCAATCAGAGCGCGAGGATGCCGGTGGAGCGCTCGCAGTAGCGTACGCTACGCAGTAGGCGGCCGACCAATCAGAGTGCGAGTATGTCGGTGGAGCGCCCGCAGTAGCGTACGCTACGCGCTAGGTGACCGCGCTCTAATTGGTCGGCCGCCTAGCGCATAGTCTACGCTACCGCTACCGCTCCACCGGCATACTCGCGCTCTGATTGGTCGGGGTTTTCCGTTGACATCTCCTCAACGGAGCCTCGGACAACATTTTCGCTAAAGAAAAAGTTGTTTCAAATCACCTCCCGAACCACCCCTTTCAATGACCTCCAACATTTTTGGGACACCCTGTATTATTTGCCTCATCCGTGAGAGGACCCTACGACCCTACGACCATCTCGCGATTAAAGGAAAATAATAATAATAAACATTACTTTAATTCTTAATCCTTCGAAAAATGATCGATCAAGCGTCTATTACAATCGTCGCTTACGTCTATTTACAATCGACCCAAGCACACCGTTCACTCGCAATTTCTTCTTTAGAAAGTTCTTCTAATATCGTAATCTTAGTTATCATCGTCAATTTTCAGACTTACGATTGGAATCTACGTTCTAATGGCTACGTTCTAATAATTTCAAGGAGAAGTATCATTTGTTTAGAAACTTTAGTGGTTTCCAGGATGGACTAATGGTAGGACTGCGCGGCGACGTCACACGAATACTAATAGGTATTTCTATTGAAAGTGTCAAGACCTCGTTATTAGACACGTACGGGTCGCATTAAGTTAAGAGGATAATCGGTGACCGCGTGCGAAAACTCTCGCTGGTTAATATACGGTGATCGTTCATTATCTTTATCAATCCATAGCGTACGAACTTGAACAAAATAACTGTTACAATCAAATCGCGACGCTACGGAGATCGTAATCTCCCTACAGCATCTTTATTAGAGATGCGGTGAATCGCTTCTGATTGGTAGAGAACATTCGTTTCACGAATTGTGTTGTTCTTAGATTATATATGTATTATAATATGGTCTGAAAGCAATGTTAATATAATTTTAATAAAATTTATATTTGACTCATTTGTAGTTTCAGTAATTACAGAGAACAGGTACGTCCTCACCGATTTCTACTAAAAACCGAACTAAAGGGAATTCATACGAAAGAAATTTTAAACAACTTTTTTTTTATCAAGTTAAAGTGACTTTCTTCACCCGAGGAACTCGTTCTTTTTTTTTTTTCAAACTTGCAGTAATTTCACATTTCACCATTTTTTTTTCGGGTTTCTCTTAGTTCACATAGAAGAAAAATGTACGAAAATGAAAATTTCTTTTGGGTTTTTTTTTTATTTTTTTTTTTTTTTTTTTTTTTGTGTCAAACCAAAATTACGACCCGCATCTTTCCCGCCGATAGGAGGTTTTAATTGCGAGGTGCTCAACAAATGCGCGTCTCAGTCGACTCAATTTGAATATTTCTTGTTGAAAAAATGTCTATGGACTACTCGAATATGTATGAAAATAGGATAAAAAAGTTCGATGGAATTAATTATTTGTAACCGTCCTAAAAAAATTCACGAAAAACCGCTGTTTTTAGACCTCCTACTGACGAATCCTGGTCAATTAGCGAACCTAACCTGATGCAAGGCTCTCACGACGTCCAGTCCGGGGATTCCCGGGGATGGCAGGGTAAGCTGCAGCCCCTGATGTTGAGACTGGCGGTGCCGACCAGCTTCAGCTTCCATGCCTCCTCCTCCCCGCCCGATGTATCCAACGAGTCCTTGCCGCCGCCACAGGTCATACCGAAACCTCTTTTTCCTCGTTCGTTCGACGACTCCAGTTACGATTTCACCGATTCGAATCGATCACGTTGCTCCAATTATCACTCGCGACCGCGATCGATTTTCACCGCCGAACTTATCGTTCACGTAACGACGAACAAACGCATCAAACAATGGACCACCATCGGGAACGATCCCTAAATCCACGAAAACAATCGTCGGACTTCGTCACCGCGTTCGTAAACGTGAAACTAAATGGGAGTATTATCGACACCCTTAAACGCGACGCTATAAATAGAACCGAAAATGTCAGGGATAGATAAATACACGTATACGCGTTAACCACGACGGTGTTTTTCATGCTAAATCTAGGATACGCAACGACGTGCTTCGCAGAAACGATATACGCGAGAAACGCGTGCCCTTCGATGTTACTCGTTGCACACGGAAAGGATACTAACGCGAAACGTCAATTGTAAACAGATGTTCCCATCGCATTTTTGTTTCTTTTTTTTTTTCAGTTGCAAACGGGTCTCAACGAGTCACGAATTTTCTGCGTGCCGCATTTTGAGCGACCGATTTTCCTTGTACGTTGAAAACGAATTCGAGTTTTCATTTGCAAACCGACGAGGCTAATTAATTCGTTCTTATCGTCGCGGAAATTACGAGCGCGTGACATTTGCGATTCGTTCGAGTATCAACGAATACATTACATCTTTTTTTCATTTTTGTTGAACAAGATACAAGATAGCAAGCACGTAAAAAATAAATCACGAACGAGTCGATAACGTTTAGAAACTCATTTGTCAAAATTTTATCTATAAAATAAACAGTATGCGTGACATTTGTAATTTGTTTGAATATTAACGAATATATCACATCTTTTTTTTTTTTTTTTTTTTTTTGAACAAGATACAAGATAAGAAGCACGTAAAAAATTAATAAATCACGAACGGGTCGATTACGTTTAAAAAATCGTTTGTCAAAATTGTATCTGTAAATTAAACAGTAATTTTATACGAGATTATGTTGAAACTTACTTTCAGCGATCTCCAAAGTAACGTCAAGATCTTTAATAAATTTATCAAAATCGAGGGAACGTTAATTAAAGAAACGATTGTTTTTTTCTTTCGGAAAGTGACGCCGTAGGTTCTGCGCGTAATACCATACGGATTGATTCACATTTACACACGCACTTTATCGTTCACTGTCGGAAACGTACTACTGTCGAGAACAACGTTTACGACGATGCTCGAATAGAGTTTTCCAGTCAACGATCATTGTTGCGACTGCTAAACGAGATACTAATCGATATCGAACGACCGGAAAGTTCAAAGATGCCACTCGAACGTGATCACTAAATATTTAAAATCTATTAAGCTCGATGTCGTTATATTTCTTCGGACACCGATTATCATTTGATCCTGGATTTTCTTCTTGTATACATGATTCGAGAGAATCGATTCAATCAGATCGTTTTATATTCGAGGAAACGCTTAGTTGTACGTTAACCTTAATTGTTTACAAAATTACTTTCTCGTAACTATAACGCGAAGCGTAATTTTCATACGAATGTCAACAATATAGCTCGAGCTGTCACTTGCCCTTTAATGCAGACGACGGATAGAAATACATACCCAATTACCAGGGTTGCCAACGTTTGCTAGATTATCGCTCGTACGACAAGGAGCATTTTCATTACGGAGTAAATACAGGGTGTCCCAAAAATGTTGGAAGTCGTTGAAAGGGGTGATACAGGAGGTGATTTGAAACAACTTTTTCCTTAGCGAAAATATTCTACGAGGCTTCGTTGAGGAGATATTAACGGAAAACTCTGACCAATCAGAGCGCGAAGATGCCGTCGGAGCGCTCGTGGTAGCGTATGAGCGCAGCTGCCTAGCGCGTAGCCTACGCTCCGCCGTGATACTCGCGCTCTGATTGGTCAGAGTTTTCCGTTAATATCTCTTCAACGAAGCCTCGTAGAATATTTTCGCTAAGAAAAAAGTTGTTTCAAATTACCTCCCGAACCACCTCTTTCAAGGTGGTACAACAATTTTGGGATATTTTTACACCCTGTAGAAGATATCCCAAAATCCAATAATCCATTTACACTGCATACGTTTAGCTCGCATTTTAAGCTATACACCTTACGAATCACGTTTCCACTAAATTAATTTTTCCCAATAATAACGCCAGATAATTTATGCCATGCATTTCATGTCGGAATATCCAGGGCCGCTTCTAGCCGTAAAACAAACGGGTGCCAATGCAAGACGTCAAGTTCTAGAAAAAACCATAGCCAATTTATAACCATAAAACTCAAAAAGTCACTACAAAGCGTAACATTGTAAGACATAATATTTTAGTTTTCGTTCCATGACAATATTACCTAAATACAATTTTATCATGTTCGTGCTTATGAATAATCCTAACAAATAGTTACGTAATCAAAATCTCATTGGTCCACCGTGCTGATACGTCATTCTACGCAGGGATGCATCGCAGAAATTTTGTTTCATCTTTATCTATTTTTATCTATTTAAGAATCTCAAATTGAGTTTCGGCCCTCTGAATATTTCAACCAGCCGAATCTGTCTCAGTCACGTGGTTTTATTTACTTCAACTTTATTTTTTTTTTGAATAATCTTTAGTATGTTTCCATTGGAAGCCAACGATCAGTAAGACCCAGGGTGCCACGTACCCTTGTTTCGGCTCTGAGGAAATCTGTTTATAATAAAACGTATTATTACGTTATTTTGCTATACCGTTCTCCGGAATTAAAATGTATAACGAGTTCTGTATGACTGATTTGTTCGTACAATGAATTAATTTGATTTACAAACTGGCCTTGAGTAATAGTTATTTGAAAATCGAATGCATAGTTGGAAGAGTAGGTAATGGTAGTTAATCCACGCATATCACGGCAACTGTCCGCGCAAAGTTCGGTTTTATCCGATTGTACACAAGTCCGCTGTTATTTGTGACGTTGACATTATTCAGTAAAGTAAAAAGTGTCAGAAAAAGAGCTACGCAACAAGATCGTTGGATAAGTACATAGTTGCATCGTAATGTGCTTCGTGTTAATAAGTTTTAATTGAAGAAGCGGTCCTATTTCGCGAGGATGGAATATATGACATATTTAAACAGTATTTTGTTTGTGATTTTTATACAATTGTCAGTGTTAAATTGTGCTCACTTATCGAGAACTTATATCAACGATCTGTCGACAAACAGCGGTGATATCGTACCAAGAATAAGCTGGTTATTCAGCAATTCTGTTGACAGTACCGTTAGGGTTAAAAGAGCGAGTATAGCCAATTCTTACCTACTACCTGATAAATGTCTCCAGAATTTGAATCGTCTATGTGGCGATGTAAATAGAGATGACGATGAATTAAGGTTATTAGAATGCATTCAAACATTCAAGGTATACCTCTTGATAACATTGTAATTATTCAGATTAGTAGTTTCTAATTCATTACATTACAAAATAATTCTAATTTATTTCTCTTTACAGCCAACCGAAGTATCCGGTATCGACGATGACTGTCGCTCAGCAATATGGGAATACATCTTAAATATTACTAATAATTTAAATATAGAACGATTAGCTAAGAAAACATGCGGTAAAGAATTAGGTTCATTGCCTTGTTCCACCACTGATACCAAGCATGGAGCATATTTATCTTGTTTGATCGATAACAGAGAAAAAGTCAAGGGTCCAGAATGTATCGAGTATATTCAGCGCTTAGAATGGATTGCATTTACAGACTTCAGAATTATAACACCATTTTCATCAGATTGTGATAGTGATATTAGACAATTTAAATGCGATAAAATACATCCATATAGAGATATATCCCAAGGGCAAATATTAGCTTGCTTACAAGAACATGTCAATGAACTTCAGGATCAATGTAAACGACATATACTTCATGTATCTGAAATACAAGCAGAAAATATAAGGCTGGATAGACAATTATATTTGGCTTGCGCGCAAGATCGTGCAAACTTTTGTCCAGATATAAGACCAGGTAGCGGTCAAGTATACAAATGCTTGATGCAACACAAAACAGATAGATCCATGTCAGGGACATGTCAGGAACAGCTCACAAGAAGAGGAAAACTAATAGCATCGGATTATAAAATCAGTAGAGGACTGGTCAAAGCATGCAAAGACGATATTAAACTTAATCATTGTAGGAGATCTGTTATCGAAGATAGAAATATAAGACTCGCACAAATCCTTCTCTGTTTGGAATCAGCAATAAAAAATGGTAGCAAGATCGATGGAAATTGCCAAGCTGAAATGTTTGATCATAGAAAACTGTTAATGGAAGATTATAGACTATCTCCTGAAATAGTCGACGGTTGTGCCAATGATATTACAACGTTCTGTAATAGCCTTGAAGTTGGTGGTGCAACAATTCATTGCTTAATGGAACATACTAGGACAAGAAAAAAAAAATTAAGAGTGTCTAGCAAGTGCCAAAGAGCGGTAAGAAAGTCTCTATGTATATTTATGCGTTCGTTAATTATGTTGAATCGAATATGACATATAAATCATACAATTATAAATATTAATCGAATATTCCTTTTTCTTAACAACAGTTAGAAGAATTAATTATGGAAACCGATGCTGGAGAAGACTGGCGAATCGATCCTGTTCTAAGGGAACAGTGTCAACCAGTTGTTAATTTAGCCTGCAAAAATGTAGGGGACACACTCTAGTAGCTAAAAGAAACAAAATAAGCCTATTCGAAATTACATAAATAAGTAAATAATAATGTGTTTAATTTAATTTAAATTCAGGTAAACGGAGGCGATGCCAAAGTAATATCTTGTCTAGTGGAACATCTTGGTACAGACAGAATGACAGAAGCTTGCGAAACTGCTTTAATTCAAATACAATATTTTGTAGCCAGAGATTTTAAATTGGATCCTCAATTGTATAGAGCCTGCAAATTTGATGCAATACGTTTATGTCATGCACAAAATGCATGGGCCAGCGATGGAAGACAGATGGACCCGGAACGCGGACCTCTTATTTTACCATGTTTATATAGGCATGCATATCATCCTCAAAAAAACATGACAGTGAGAACTTTTACAACTTTAAATGAACTTATAAATTTGGAATGACGATTCATCTTCAAATAATTATTTCAGTTGAGAACTGAATGTCTTGAAGAAATCAGACGTGTTATGAGACAGCGGGCTGTAAACGTTGATTTACAACCCGAGATCGAAGAACTGTGTCTAAATGAATTAGCATCATATTGTTATGATAAAACTGCAAAAGGGGAAGAAATATTGTGCCTTCAAGACCATTTAGATAGGTAATAAAATGTACATTTAATTATACAATAAGTGAAAGTTGTTTCTGTATTTCTTTTTTCATACTTTTACTTTGCTTGTTTTATTTGCAGTTTAAACAAAAATTGCAAGTTAGCAGTCGGCAATTTTACAGAGGAACAAGCGGAACGCTTTGAATTGAATCCAGTTATTTCTGCTGCGTGTCAATATATCATAGAACGTCATTGTAAGGTACAATACAATTATTTTTAAACAATAACGTATATATTGTTTTCTGGTAATGCTTTCATAAAGAATTTATAACACAGGAAATATCAAAATATAGCAAAGGCGAAGGTGACATGATGGAGTGTTTGATAGAACATAAAAATGATTTAGATGTACAATCTGATTACAAGTGTAAAGCAGCAGTGGAACATTTCCAATTAATATCATTAAAAAATTATCACTTTACATATAAATTTAAAGAAGCCTGTAGACCTTCTGTCAAGAGATGGTGTCCAAAGTAAACAATTTTTAACATTATTCATAGAACGCGTTGTATACAATGTTTATACAAAAAAAAAATGTGTACTTTTTGTGTCCTATTTAGATCAAAAACAAAAGCAGAAGTAATAGAGTGTTTAAGTTCAATAGTACAAGAAAATATAATAAAAAATACGCAACATCATATCCCAAAAGAATGTAGACAACAACTAAAAGCACAGCTTTACCAACAAAGAGAGAACATTCAGTTCGATCCTGTTTTACAGTCACAGTGTACAACGGATATTAAACAATATTGTTTTAACGTTGAACCAGGAAATTCACAGGTAACAATATATTTGATTCGTGACGTTGATCGTTTGTTTTTTACACTGCTATTAATTTGATTATCATTATTTTAGATTCTAGAATGCTTAGCTGGACATAAGTCAAAATTATCAGATGCATGTCACAAACAGTTGTTTAAAGTGAGAAAACAGGAATTTCAAGACAGTTCAAGCGATTTTGCTTTACTAAATACTTGTCGTGTTATGGTAAGACAATTCTGTCACGACATAAGCCGTTCGCAAGCATTGGATTGTTTAAAGAAATATAAAGATGAGATTACATTCGACGAAAAATGTAAAAATATCGTTATTCGGAGAATGATCGAACAAAACACAGATTACAGATTCAACACTGCGTTACAAACTGCTTGTTCTTACGACATCAATAAAAATTGTAAAGAGGTAAGTTTTAAAAGAGACTGCATTACATTATTTATACGAATATAAACCCATAATGTGTTTTTCAGGTTTTACTACATGAGCCCACCGATAAAGAACTTGAAGGAAAAGTCATAAGATGTTTAAAAATTAAATTCCGAGAATCGAAGCTTACGGTAAAATGTGAATACCAGATGACTAGCATACTCAGAGAAGCAGCCTTAAATTATCACTTAAATCCATTGCTTGCTACGATGTGTGCGCATGAGGTATAATGAAAATATTTTTAAAATGTTATATATATATATATATATGATAAAAGTTTGTTCATTGTATCTATATGATCTGAATCATATATTTGTAATAGATTGAAACAGTCTGTAGAGCAGATGAAAATGATCCTGGAACAGTAGAAGAGTGTTTGAAAATAGAGTTCAATGCTGGTAATAGAGATATGAAAGAAGAATGCCGTCTTGAAATCGCCGATTTAATAGAACAAAGGAAAGCAGATATTAATGCAGATCCGTTACTACAAAAAGCATGCGCTGTTGACGTCAGCAAATATTGCAGCGATGTTTCTCAAGGAGCAGGAAGGCGTACGTTAAATATTTTTTTAATTAACAATGTTATCGATAGATTAAGATTAATCGCAAACACAAAGAGTATTAAACTATTATTATTTCTTTTTTTTTTTAGATATCTTGTGTTTGCAAAATGTATTGGAAGATAGCAACAAATCTTTGCAACCTGACTGCTACAAAATGTTAACTACAAGGATCGAAATGTTTAAAAATGCGGCCAAGGTAGTGTTCGTTACTTTTCTTTCTTGCATTATTAATTTGTACATTTCATAATATGGATTTGTTACTTTTCAGTTGATTGCTCCGAATTCGATTGAAGAACTATACTCAACAATAAACCAATCTCCTGCAAGACGATACTTTATGATCGTCGCTTTAACGATGATTGGTATAATTTTCATCTCCGGTTTATTTTGTGGAAGAGTGACGAGACGAACAATGTTAATGAAAAATAAATGATAAATTGTAGTGAAAGCGGTCCGTCCTCGAAGAAGATTATCGATCGGTGTAGTTAGAAACAAAAAGAATCACTCCATTCAGTAAACATCGAGAATAAAAAGTAAAAAAAGTGATAACATCACGTGACCTTCCTGCAAAATATCACATTACGCAAAAAAAAATTAGAAACAAAAAATATTAACCTTTTTATATGTTTTTTTATCGCGTACAAACCTATGACGAAGTAATATTTAAATATTATACAATTATGTCCATGATTCTATGATCTGTCATTCATAGTATTATTATAAATGTAAAAACTGTAAAAGTTGAATGAATGGTATGTATGATAAACTGGAAATGATTTGCTATTAAGGTAGATTTTAATAATAATAAAAAAAAAAACATTAATAGAGAATATATATATAATAAAAACAAATAAAGAATGAAATTTTATGTCAATACTCTATATGTTTGTGATATATAAAAAAAAAATTCATAATAAAATAAAATGGTCACGTTTTATTTAAGGTAAAACATCTGGGCACAAATTACATTGGTCTTCCATTTTAGGACGTTAGAACGCCTATATTAAATGCTATTAGAAATGATTTACAATAAAAAAAAGAAAAAAAGTTAAATGACTATATAATATGCATCCAATGTGGAACAAGTACTGAGATTACACGTTTCTTTACAAAATTTATGCTCAATTTATGACTAGAAGTATTTCAAACTTATCATTGAATATACTATTATTGTAAGTTAAGGTATAAGACCAAATATTATGTTACAACAAAATATACTATTGGTAAAATACGAAGATAAAAACGCTAGATTGTGGTTTATATTGATTTTAGTTGTATAAAGTAATAAAATTCCTTGTTATCCTTAGTAACCACGGTATAAAAGAGAGGAATACTTTGAATGGGAAATATTAGTTCAAGTATAAATGAACGAGTGATCGACGAAGAAAGCTAGTCTCCGATGGATTCCATGCGGTCTGCTAAAAAGATTAAAAGAAAATGATGGAGGTGCGACGTTAGTCATAGTACTCGTAGTATTCCATGAGTATAACTCAAAGAACAGATCTATTCAATTCTAATTGCCGCGAACAAACTCGATCCATGCCCGAAAAGGAATAGAGCGGAATAGCGAATAGCGAAAGCCGCGTTCCTCCCGTTCTGCTTTTATGGCTTTAATTTTTGAGTTCGAACGGTGCACAACGGTCGCGTTCACGGTTGAACAAAAGACCGCTAGACGGCGGGAGAATCGCGCGGAGTGCAAGAGCCAGTGACACACTGTGTTAACATCAAAAACTTGTGTAACACGGGTCCGCGATGTTGTTTGCGTTGTACTGATAAAAATTTAAACCACGGCAGTTGTGTAGCGAACAAGCACCGTTCGACGTTCGCGTGTGTTTTGTTCGCGATCTTCGAATTGTTACGAAACCGTTCCGGAATCGGTGCTGTTCCTGACCGAGGACCAACGGGATACGCGTATCGGTCTGTCCGTAACAACAATATCGGATCCATTGGCGAAAAGGATTAACGCGCGAGCCGCGTCGAAGGACACCACACCGTCGACCCCAACGAACATGTTCGGCGAACAAAACGTGTACGACAAACGTCGAATCGCGATGTACTGCGCAACGACATAGGTGTGGCGCGCGAAAGAGAGAGCGTATACGCACCTAACCGTAGGTACGTGCGGGCAAGTGCTGCGTTGGAATGAAGACAGCAAAGAATTGGATTAACTTTCCCCGATCACGTTCGAGTGCAGCGAAAACGAGCGATTACTCTTAACACGGTGTGAAACGTGCCACCGATACAGCGAAATTGATCGTATACAGTGTAACGAAGTCACTCTTTCTCTAAAATCAAGATATAAATTCTTGTGCCAGTGGCGTAAGCAGCAACCTCAGGAGCCACATGCCAAAACTCACAGTACGGCCGTTTTCTAACTAAACCCTTTAAATGTCTAATTACATCAGAAAAACAAGCGGTATACTTACTTTTTCACGAAAAGCGACCAACGAAACTTGTACAGCGATATTCATTGACTCGTATACAAGTTTCGCGTAAAGTGTAATAATAGTAATCAAGGAGTTCCTCGATGTTTGTTAGAGAACAAAATAGTAAACAAGACGCTATTATGTTTGTTTGTGGTTCGTTATAAAACCCAGGGTGCCCGCGTGCTTGGCACGCGCCGCACGCCCTTAGCTACGCCACTGTATCGGTCCTTTTCGAAGTAAATATCAGTGGAGTTACACCGTGTGGGTGCGTGTGTGTGGTTCGCGGCTGTGCGTGTGCCTGCGCCTATGCGTCTCCATTCGTCGAGCCGCGGTGATCTTCGCAGTGGTGGAGGCGGCGGAGGACAGAGCGAAGGCGGCGGCGGCAATAGCACCAGCAGCGGTGGCGACGGCGGAGGAGACAGTGGAGGTGGTGGCGGCGGCGGCGGTGGCCGCGACGGCGTTTGGAGGGAGAGATTTCGTACGTCGTGACTGAGCGAGCGAGTGGGTTGGCGCGTGTGCGTGCTTGACACGCGTATACGCTCTCTCATTCTCGGTTCCCCGTGCGCGCGTGTTTACTCGTGGCGATGTGTGGATGTGTGTTTCTCGCGCCCGCGCATTAACGGAATTCACGATCGGACACGCAGGGACTCAACAAATGTTTAAATGGACGCATCGTCCATTATCACCCAAGTGTCGCGGGATGACGAGCTAGGCCAGTTTAATAACGAGAAAGGTAGGTGATTCGCCGCGAACACGGCACGTCGCTTTACATTTTTTTCCATACGTTTTTCTTCCAGATGCTGGATGGAATCTGCACCTGTTACGGGACTGCACCGCACTCCTCCTCACCTTACCTCACCTAACTTCACCTCTCTCGCATTGCCCTCCTCCTTCCCCCCCCCCTTCTTCCGCCTCTCTTACTGTTGTGCTCGTCTATGCTTCGCTTCCGACGTCTCTTTTCCTCTCGCCCTCGTTTTTGCCTGGCCTCGCCTCGTCAAATCGTGTCTACCTCCTCCCCCCCCACACACCCTTCTCCTCCCCACTGTCCCCTCTTTTCTTTCACCTAAGTTTCGCGTAACTTCATCGTGTTGTATACCATACCTTCACCACCGTTTTAACCCGTAACTACTATGAATCGAATTTTGGTAATTGTAGAGAACTGGTACATCCTTACCGATTTCGATGATTTTTAAATACTTTGTAGAAATCCACATTGCGAATAACTTCTTCCTATACATATAACCGTCGCTCGGCCTTAGTTTCCGAGATATTTGCAAAATATCGTTGCTACTACTACGATGAATATTGCGTATAGAGGGTGACCCAAAAATGTTGTAACACCTTGAAAGAGGTGGTTCGAGAGGTAATTTGAAACAACTTTTTCCTTAGCGAAAATGTTGTCCGAGGTTTCGTTAAGAAGATATTAAACGAAAACCTCGACCAATCAGAGCGCGTAGGTTACGCTAGCGCGGGCGCTCCATCGGCATACTCGCGCTCTGATTGGTCGAGGTTTTCGTTTAATATCTTCTTAACGAAACCTCGGACAACATTTTCGCTAAGGAAAAAGTTGTTTCAAATTACCTCTCGAACCACCTCTTTCAAGGTGTTACAACATTTTTGGGACACCCTGTATACGTACGCGTTTATGAGTTCCCGTAATGTCAAAGCGTATAATTTTCGCGCAAAATCCTTTTACAAAAATTGAAAAGCATGTATGTCTCAATTATACGCATGTTGGAGGGCTGCGTCCCCGAGACCCCCCGCTAAACTATAAACACCCCTCAGGCTAACCATGTATACACACCTGAGTGGTGCGCTGCAGTATATACTCGTTGTTGGGGGTTTCTCCCCCAAACCCTCGATCAGGGGGCAAGCCCCCGGATTCTCATTTTTTTACTGTACGAATACAGATCATGCGCTACTTTATATGTATAAATAAATTCGGAACAGATTGAAACGCGAGCCGATCAGCGAATGATAGCTAACGCATACAGACTCACAGACGCGTACGTGTATTCCGAGCTTAAACAATCGGGACTCAACGCTTACACACACACACAGACGCGTAGCTATACGGAATATTCATTGTAGTAGTAGCAATGATATTTTGCAAATATCTCGGAAACTAAGGCCGAGCGACGGTTGTATGTATAGGAAAAAGTTATTCGCAATGTTGATTTCTACAACATATTTAAAAATCATCGAAATCGGTGAGGATGTACCTGTTCTCTACAATTACCAATAGTACTTCATTTATTTATAGAAAGTTTATATGTGTTTCTACATAAATTTCCATGATTCAAATAATTTTCATTTGTATGATATTCTTTCCAAGTATGTATATTTACAGAATAACATTTGTTTTTCCCTATGTAGCCCAGTTACCGCGAGAGAATGAAGTGGCCAGCAACGGTCCAGCCAGTGGCAAAAAGCCAAGAGGGCGTGGACTTCTACGATCTCTACTTTGTTGTCTCGGTAGAGGACGTGGAAGTAGTTCAAAGAGTTCGAAAACAAATTCTGTACAATGGGATGAACAAGGTTCTCCACCGCCAGGGACTGGATCCCCTCGGTTTCTTCTCCCACCTGTCAGACATCAGGATATGCACAAGAAGTGCATGGTGATTGATTTGGATGAGACGCTAGTGCATAGTTCTTTCAAACCAATCAACAACGCTGATTTTGTTGTTCCTGTAGAAATTGATGGGACAGTGCATCAGGTGTATGTTTTAAAGAGGCCTTATGTGGATGAATTCTTGCAAAGAATGGGTGAACTGTACGAGTGTGTATTGTTCACTGCAAGTTTGGCTAAGGTTTGTGTATTGGATACTTCTTGTCATTGACAATTTTATATGTAAAAGAAATTTGAATATTCAAAAATTCTAATACTTGCAGTATGCTGATCCAGTAGCAGATCTGCTTGACAGATGGGGAGTGTTCAGAGCAAGACTGTTTAGAGAATCTTGTGTTTTTCACAGAGGAAATTATGTTAAAGATTTAAATAAACTAGGGCGGGATTTACAACAAATTATTATTGTTGATAATAGTCCTGCCAGTTACATTTTCCATCCAGATAATGCGGTAAGTCTTACTGTAAAAGTAATTGTATTAGACACGATACGAAAAGGAAACGAATGTACAAATTTCAAAGTAAATTCATTTCTAGGTACCAGTGGCGTCATGGTTCGACGATATGACCGATTCAGAACTACTAGACTTAATTCCATTTTTTGAGAAACTCAGTAACGTGGAAAATATTTATACAGTCTTGTGCAATATCAATCACCCTTATAATCAAATGCAGACTATTGTACAGAATAGTCCAAGCCCAGGTTCAGGTTCGCTTGGTGCTTCCTAGCCCTACCTAAATTCTGGCCAAACAGCCAGTATTGTCATCGCTCAATGCACTCTGAGGAGGATTGTGACTGGAATACTCCGCGTTACTTTCTTGTTATGTGGCAGTGGACAACCAGGTATGGCCCACTAAATACCAAGTGTAGTATGCAGACATACCTGTTGAACAATCATTTAAATAAGGGGTGAAAATTCTGTATCCTCCTGTGTATTATTTGTTTTGATGCAACACAAATCACGGTTGGTTTCGTTGTTGGCTTGAGTTGTCTTTCCTGATAAACAACAATATACTGTGCTCCGAACTGTTCACAGTATGACAGATACGATGTACTGAATATATTGATCTAATCGTTAACGTACAGTTTTTAAAAAAAATTCACGAGTAGCTCAATTGGTAATAACAAATAACTCCTTCAGTTACACCGAAGCGGAATAGATTTCGAATATAATTTATCGGTTACATAATAATTCAATGTGCGTGTTTCCGTGTTTGGTGTACTTGAGAAAAAAAGCACATGATAAGGCTAACAGCGAATGTGAAACGTGATGTACATTTTATACTGGTTAAATGCATAACTTTGTGCTTATTTGAACTTAATTTTTACAAAGTACCTCATGAATTAATTGTAGAAGAGAACAAAATCACGTATATGAAATTAGAGTATAGCGTTAGCGGTACAAAGGAAAGAAAATACTGAATTACTTTTGAGTCGTTTGATGGGCTATATTATATATATATATATATATATGTATATATTCTACTTCTCCCCTTATTATAATCCGGTTATTTACTATGAATTTGCATTACGTTTACTGTCACTGTATATACAGTTTCAACGAGTTCTTATAGTATTGCTATGAATATCGAGTAACATAGTAATTAATTTTTATATAAATTTTATGAGGCTGATAATTCCAAATAGTATCAGAAATTAGCATCTTTGTAAAATCCTTTTACCGAATGTAATCAAGATTTGTTAGAATTCATCGAAGAAATACGTTCGATTTTATTGAATCAGACTTTCTTCCTAGAAACGAACAAGAAACATTGAGATCTAACAATTTAAGATTTTAGTAATACAAATATTAGAACGATTATTATTTACCTAACCGTTTCTTCTTTATTTTTACTGAAACGATATTAACAGTAACTACAGTTTGAGATATTTAATCTGATTACATACGAAATTAATGTTAATACACTTTAAATGAATATTGTTATATGATGGTATTTTAACTTTGTTTTGGGAAACATTGAGAAAATAATGAAAAGGTATAAAACAACCAAAATTTTGTAAATGTTTAAATATTGAGTCTGTGCATATCATTCTCTCCCTTCAGGCAATCGAGTAATAAAGCATTACGTTAATTCAGTAATGATTACAATATCATTAATAAAGTAGACTTATTTAATCTTGTAATCTTTCAAGCGTAGGTAAGCGAAAATGTATTTTCACGCATACGCAAACATTTACTAACAAGCGGTTATCAAGTTTGTACTTTTAATTAGTGCATAACAGATGTATATCGCTTTTTATTTTATTACTGCTGTTACTAACATAATCATCATCACCATTATTAATAATAATATAGTAAATCGAATTTAATTACATTATTGTTATTATCGGTTTAGTTTCAAATAATCTAATTTATTAAGAATATTATCTGTTTGTCGTTATCGAATATTCTAATCAAAAATCAATTTACGGAAATGTATAACGTTGCACAGACGAGACAGTTACAGAGATAAAGTTTTATAATAACGGC
This sequence comes from Hylaeus anthracinus, assembly GCF_026225885.1. NCBI lineage: Eukaryota > Metazoa > Arthropoda > Insecta > Hymenoptera > Colletidae > Hylaeus > Hylaeus anthracinus. The sequence goes on along the minus strand of NW_026534341.1, from coordinate 2,965,998 downwards.
AAAGGATTTCACCATTCGTATGTCAGTTGCAACCGTTTATTGGATTATAACGTTAACGTCATTTCGTCGCGTCTTTTACATAATATGACAAAATCAATGATTAGATTTATGGTATCTATTTCAAAATTTCAGTGTTTACTTTTCATCTTGAAATATTAAAGGCACATTGATAAGATATGTATCTATACGTAGATTAACAGAATCAGAATAATTTTCAAGTACTTTGCACTGTATTTGATATATATTTTTCTTTTTTTTTTTATTTAAGGCAAAGGCACCACATACAATAATTTACAAACTTTTTATAACAGATTTAACGATATAAGATTAACGTCCGCTTGAACAAAAGCTCTCCGACATTACACATTTATAATGTATATTTTATTTTTTAAGCATAGTTTATTAATGTACATGAACCTTGGCTCTGCTAATTATCTATGTTGCTTTACTGTTTCTCATTGAACAAAAGTAGGTTCGCAGAGTTATAAGTTTTCATTTGGCGAAAAGGGGAGCTAGGATATACAGAGATAAGAAGATTATATAACAATAAGTCTTACACATATTGCATAATATTAAATGGCTTCCAACTTCATCTTCTATCAAAGTTTTTCGTTGGATGTTACATTACTTTAATATCTATCTGTTAAGTGGGTCAATATTGAGACGACATTTACATCTAGGAAAACAGACCCAGCCAGTGATATAACGAATTGAAAATACGAGTGAACTAATTCACGTGATAATACAGTTGGAGAGGACTATTTGAACATAGTTGAATTGATTATTTTTTCTTTTTCTTTTTTTTTTTTTGTGATAATTTTCTATATTAAATAGTCTTAATATACACGGTTTAACAAAACAAAAGATGCTAGCTGACCGTTAAAAAAATGTATATAAATGTTGACGAGTTTATATCTAGGATTTAACAATTTATTATTCAGAATTGCATTTGCCGTATTAATGTCGTTTTATTTATGTTTATTGCGCATGTTTAGGAAAGAACAACATGTTATGGAACGTTTGTACTTAGTAACCGTACCTCGCCAATACTTTTAACGAAGCTCCTGTAATATATCTGATTTAACGATTTCGATTGTGGCAATATCACGCAGTAGCTGTGCTTCTACTCCATCCTTCATCTAAATATATGTATAATAAATTCAACAGATTTAACGCAAATAATCATTGTATCGAATTACTGTTCGTTTTTGGACAGCATTCAAAACAGCGGCGGCCGACGCGAACACGATGAATTTATATAATAACTTTTATCACAAAATTCACGATACTCTTCTCGTGTGAAAATTGTAACCAGCGTTCGCTATAATAACGCCCATCCAAACGACTCTACCATTACCTGGTTCACCTATTCCGGAAATACGTACAGTAAAACAAGGATATGCGTGAGAAAAAAAGAAAATGTATCTCGAATCGAACACCTTGTGTTTCTATTGGGTTGTCCGGAAAGTTCATGCCTATTTTTAAAAAGAATTCAAAAGGCATATTTGAATTATGATGTACATCTATTGAATTATAGATGTACCATTTTGTTCCACAACCTTTCCATCTGTTAAGAAATGTACACATTTTATTTGTTTACAGCCATTCCGATATAATATACAGACCTGTACCGCCTACTAAAAATCGGCATGGACTTTCCAGACAGCCCAATATTATCGATATCTTTTACGAAACTCCGTCTGCCGTCTGGGAGCAGTTGTAAATTTAAGACAACACGCGAGCGATTACGATGCGACATATACAGTCATGTGGCAAAATCCTGAGAGCATTCTTTTCTTCTTCTTCTTCTTCTTCTTTTCTTTTTCTCCTCTTTTACTTTTTCTTTCCATTGTTTATCGCAGAAACGTATATCACTGATAATGTGCACGATAACAAGTCGAATATGGAAAATATAGCTAATGCCTGTTTTTCAGTTAGGAAGATCGAGCAACGGAGGCCACGTGTGACACAACGTTGATGTTGCATCCGATAAAATTCCTTCACGGATACGACATTACACGGAAATCTACGTTCGTTTCGAAGTAACATTAATTGAAACATTATTTGAAGTAATAATATAATTAACGTGCTTCAAAATCGTATATCGAACAAACTTGTAAGATACTTGAAATCTCTTTGAGTTAGTAAAATAACGAAATGGTAACGGTTCAGAGGAAGAATAAATTTGTACGACCGATATACTTTGTTGGTACTATGCACGTCCGTTGTAAATGTTGATATTCTTCGTTAACACGTTGGTCGCCAGAAATTGGTGACATGCCTTGTCATTAAGGAACTGATGAAATTAATTTCATAGATGAGACAATAATGAAAATAAATCTGGACAGGATTCATAAATTTGACGACGTTAAGAAAATTTTAACTTTATTGAAATTTTCACGAGTTTTAGCTTGGCAGCCAACGTGTTAATAAACTTCTTCCTGTAGTCGGTAATGACTTGATTTGCGCGCTGAAAGTGCTGAAAGAAGTTTTTTGCTCGCGACACTCGTGTGTCTTACGGTATGCCAAATACCGTAATAATTATAGCAGTAACGTTCTGCGAGTCGATCCGTCAACAACGATACAAATGTACCACGTGAAACCGTTAAATCTGTTCTTCTTTAAGCCGGCGACTGACTTGCAACAGAACATTGTAATGTAACGCGAGGATTCGCTTAATTTGGACGAACTCTTGCGTTCGACCGTGCTCCTCTGGTCTGTCGGTTTTTTGACGAACCTCTTTGGTCGTCTACTTCTCACTGAACTGAGTGGGAAGCATCGAGAGAGAATTCAGCCGAGAGTGCGAAGCGAGCATTCGTGATTCCAAAAACAACCTTGTAATGTAACGCTGGTGCCGAACCGTACAATTCGCGCCGAGCAGTTACATTACAGCGTTCGGTTGCAAGTCAGTCACCGGCTTTAACAACCACGCCCAAAAAGTATGAAAGTATCCCCACATTCCTTTTTTACATGGCGAGTATTCAACGAATAATTATGTATTTATTATGTAAACGAAACTTCGAAACGAACGTGCTTAGTGTTAGAGACCCGTCACACCGTGGCCCTCCGTGATTAATTAACATTAACAATCCAGTGTATCGCTTTTATCGAATACAATTTATCTGGACGCTCGACAAAAGGCGTCCCCTCAATGGTATTCGTATATATACATATATTTAATAAGTGCGTTTCTTTTGTCGTGTTTCAATCTTTCCAAGCATTTTGTTTTGTTTTCCTTATTTTTAATTACTATTACGGAATTGTAACATGATTGTAGACGCGCTGTGGGCCGTCACGAGTGTCCACACAATATGTTTAGATTTATTGTGACTGTGCGCCGAGAAAAATTGTTAGCGCGATGGCGTGAAAACGGGAGCGTTCACGATGCGTTATTAAATATGTATAAAATGAAAGGAAATGAATTGTTAGGTAGGCCAAGAATTTTTAACGTATAAAATGTCTTCGAATCGTGGCTCCTCGTCGGCTGTAATTTAATGCGTAATGTAAGTTACATGCGATACGACGGATGTACAAGTGGAATCAGAGATTGGGAAAATTGTATCGATGAACTATTTTTAATCTCTAATTTTGTTCGGTGTGAATTACAATTTAAATTGTAGGATGAAATTGTATTTCACGTTAAACGAATAAGTACTTGTACGAATGAATCGCTATGTTGTGCTTCTATTCGTCGTCTACGATTTAAACAATATTTTTCCCATCTCTGAACGGAGTATTTCCCAGTACGATATCATACTGATGCGTGAATTATAACGTACTTTATCGATCGTATACCTACGATATTGTTTGACGTAGTCTTTTTTTTTTTTAAAGAAAATGCAATTGTACGCTAGTAATTTTAACAAGCTGAAGTCGCTTTTTTTACCGTTTTATCGAAGGTGAGTTTATCGAGCACGAAACGATTTGCCAAGTAGATGTATAGGGAAACGGTGGTATTTTATTGAAGAAGAAGCAATACGAGAGAGAGAGAGAGAGAGAGAGAGAGAGAGAGAGAGAAGCGTTTACTTTTGTTGCGCGTTTCATCGTTCTATTAATTTTCAAATGATTATTGTTATCGGCTGGATTCGGTAGGAATCGGAAGCTGTTTGGTGATAACGACCGTGCTGCAACGGCAATAAACGAGGCCGCTGACATTTTTCTCGGCGCAGAATCGTTATTTCGGACACAGCTTTGCTGTTGTATAACGAATCGTACGAATATACAAGGTCTGCTAAAATTCATGCTCCAAACTTTGTACACGTACAGTACTCGTCGAAATTAGGAGACAAATGTCGATAAAGGCGAGTCTAGAAAACATCAATTTTCGAGTTGCAAGGAAAAATCTTATTCCAAGAAGTTGTTTTTATAATCAGACTGTGAATCCTTATGCAAAATACCTAATTGTATAGGAATTACCTATGTAGGAATTTATTTTACTCTGCAAATATTATGATACAAACTGTATTTTCGATATTTCTTTACATTGTTGCATACTGTGTGCATTTTGTAGTTTTGTGAAATTCAAGTTTCCTATAAATGCATACAATTTCGCAGTCTACTTATAATATACACGTAAACATTTGTTATTTACTGAATGTCCTCTTTCAAAATAATTCTATAAATTAAATAAATGTTACATGTAAGTGAAATTGAACCTATGCTTGTACAAAGTAACGTTAACCTTTTTGTTCATGAAAAATTCTTCATAGAGGTTGAAAATGTTTAAAGAAAAACAATCTACTCGCAGGCTACTTGGTACAAGATATTTTTACCTGTTGGATTCCAATGAAAAATCAATGTTTACCAACAGCTCTTATTGCTTACTTCTATGAGTACTGTATGCATTCTTCAATCAGAAAACAGTTGAAAGACCCTTCAAACATATACTGTGCGATAAAATACAAATTTCTTACAACTTGAGAACTATTGATTTCTAGATATGCGTTTACTAACACTTTATCGCTTACTTCGACGAGTGCTATAATCTACCCAAGTATCGGACCATAAATTTCAGCGGTCCTTGTCCAAAAGAGAAGCGTGCTTTTGAGAAGAGGTACATAGAAGAGAATATCTGCGTGTGTGCGTGCGTGGTATGCGAGTGTGCGAGTGTAGTGTTTTTAAAAAATAAACGAAAAAAAGCGAGAGAGAGAGAGAGAGAGAGTAAGAATATAGCGTGGCGTAAAACCGTTCGCCGAGCGACGGTCGCAGAATCGAGACTTTTTATAATGCAACCAGTTTGATAAGACGGGGAAAAAGGGAATATACAGGAAACTCGGACCGCCAGTCGTTGCCTCCGTTGCGGTCTGGACGATTAAATTATTGTATTACCATTATACATACGTTGTACAAAAGGATTCGTCACAGATAAAAAAAAAAAGAAAGAAAACGGAAAGGAATTATTAGGGCTCAAAGTGTCGTGTTGGGCAGCGAACAGAACAAAAGATAGAGGGGTAACAAATCGAATGAGAGGCGCGAGTATGCATGTAAAAAAAAAAAGAAAACATAATTAACGATATTGCCTTGATTTGTAAATAAAACTTAATTACTTCCACTAATGAAAACCATATTCTCTGCCGATACCAAGCGGGGCGCATTCGGCCCACCGCGGGCTTACCTCTTCCACCGATTTCGTATGTTTTTTACCAAAAGCTGCGGCTGCTTTTTTAACAGTGAGATATTTTGTACAGTAACAAGACGTAAAATAATAACGACGATAATAATAATAATAATAGAGAGAGAAAAAAAGTAGGTGGAGGTGAGCCCGGTGCGTCGTTCCAGAAAAAAAAACAAATCAGCTAGAAATATGTAACATCTCCCGCCCCTCCGACATGTCCAGTTTGCTCTGTGATTCTGTGTTTAATAAAAGAAAAAAATATATATATTATGTATACGTATGCGTGTGCGTGTATGTAGATGTACACATCCCAATTTGACGAGCAAATTTTTTTTAATATTTTCTGCATGGAGTATAGTATGAAAGTTTCGTTTTATTCGGTTTTACAAGAGCTATCCAAATAACCAGGGCCGGTTTTTGCAATATTGGCGCCCCTTCAGGGGTACATACAGGGTGTCTCAAAAATGTTGCAAGTCGTTGAAAGGGGTGATTCGGGAGGTGATTTGAAACAACTTTTTCCTTAGCGAAAATATTCTACGAGGCTTCGTTGAGGAGATATTAACGGAAAACACTGACCAATCAGAGCGTGAGGATGCCGGTGGAGCGCTCGCGGTAGCGTATGAGCGCGGCCGCCTAGCGCGTAGCCTACGCTCAACCGGCATACTCGCGCTCTGATTGGTCGGGGTTTTCGCTTAATATCTCCTTAACGAAACCTCGGACAACATTTTCGCTAAGGAAAAAGTTGTTTCAAATCACCTCCCGAACCACCCCTTTCAAGGTGTTACAACATTTTTGGGATACTCTGTGTCATTCAACTGTAACAAAAACGAAGTCGATACCTTCATTAGTTTCGGAGAATGAAGTTACATTTCACGGTAATCGAGTAAAAACGTACATTGAATGAAATTCTAACCAATTTTCATTCTACAGTTTCGATGTATAGAATAACATTCGGTAATTGCGCGATATCGGAAACGATCCATAGTTAAATGCAAATGGCGCGTAAAACGATGGTTTTTTTTTGGACAAAAGTAAATCCTAGGTTAGTAAACGTTCTCTATAGGAGCCGGCTCTATTCTGATCCGAATGACACCGCGGTATTTAGGTCGACCTGCTCGATCGCACGCGATTAATCTTGATATTGGATTTCCGTAGGCACCTCGGCGTAAAGGGAAATGTCATGACTGACGTACCGTGCGCTATTAATTTCTGGTAAACTATTGCTCAATGAACAAAGAAAATTCTTTGCGACGGAAAAAAAAAACAAAACCAAGTCCGACGGGAATTCAAATTGTTTCGTTTTAATTAAGAAAGTATCAAACATGTAAACATGTATGTCTCTATGACGATAGAGACGAAAATATTTGTTGCATTTTTTGCGGTTAATATACGTAATTTTTTTTATAAATACACAAACTCTTATATTAATATAAGATTATAATATTAAAATTTTATATACAAAATACTTGCATTTGAAGATTTACGATTATCTGGATATTTTCTCGATATAATAGATAGACCAGATATAATATAAATTTTTAGTAACCTAACCCAGACCTTATAATATCGTATTAAATAACTGCTTAGTTTTCAGGTATTCAGTGATTTGGAGTTTTTCTCCGTTATAATTACAAAAGGAGCAAAAGGTATGCTCGTCAAATCAAAGAAAACTTTTGTTATCGCGTGCAATATATTTGTGGATTTTAAACAATAAAGAAAGGAAAGCATATATTTTTCATTAGATATTTATTAAAACCGATATTTCGATCAAGTTTTTCGTGGTCTTTTATTAAACACAAGGATGAATCCAATTACTTCACAGTGTCGATAATTATCGACAAACGATTACGTTTCACGTAAGTGAAACCGTTGACGTAAGAGAAATATCGCATTTGGTCTATATAAATGCGTGAGATATATTAACTTCTGCACGATACGGATCATAAGGGCAATCTATATGTTTTTTGCAAAGTCCATACATAAACGCGCATTCACTACCTTTAATTCTGTCAGATTCGATGATTGATTGTTTAAACTTTCTCTCAGGGGCCCATTTTGTTTGTTAAAAATGATCAAATCCTATAGTTTTTTACTTTACGTAAAACCTATAAGAAATGAAGATTTGAATACAGGCGCGATTGAACGGTCATCCGTGCGAACCAATCAGAGCATAGGTAGAGGCAATATGGCGTCGTACTAACCTATCAAAGTACGCCAAATACACACATCTTTATATACTCGTATCTTTTAAACTATTGAATTCTCAAACTTTTAACTTGCATTTTCGGACTTTTCAGGTCAAAAACTATAAGATCTGATAAACTTTAACAAAAAAAAAAATGGGCCCCTGACATGAAGTTCAGCCCTATAAAAGCACACCACGAAGGGGAAGGGGAAACACAAATCATTGGTCGAGCAAATACTATACTAGACCATACTCGACTCAACAATTTTATCAATTTTATACACATAGTGTTTTAAATTTTAATTGGGCAGAATTAAAATTAGTGATACGTCTCATCAGATATATTTATTAAAAATTTATTGGAATTTGTCAACAGTTTTCAAACTTTTAAATGCAAACCTTTTTAATTTACGCAAACATTCAAAGATACGGAATCTTATAAAAACGATATGTCTGCACTTCTAATTTATAACAATGTAGAAATATGAAATTAAAATAAAAATATTTTTGTCAATGATTTCGTTCGAATAAATGCTGGTATATAGATTTGGGACATGTACCTATTTCAATTTATGCCTAATGTGTATTTATTTAAGAATCTTATAGATCGCTTTATTTAATCTTTACAGAAAAAAACACTTAAATTTCGTTTCATGAACTATTCAAGACATATCTTTGCGGTAGAACTCATACATGAAATGAATCTTGTATTCCTAACCTCAAAATTTAGTTATGAATCTGTCAAATGAAACATTTAACATTAGCTGTATAATATGAAAATAATACAAAATTGTAGGTATTTAATTTTAGTGTCTGAATTAATGTAATGTAATACAAATATAAACAAGAGTTAAATATCATGACACTGTCACAGATTATTATGATTTAATATTTAAAAATTTGAAGGAATCATGAGTAACTTGATAGATGCCCATTGGTTTCCTTTAACCTCGCAAGGAAATATATATTCAATGACAAAGTTATGTTCCACCAATGGCTCCAACAAGGTATTAGTGGCTTCGTTAAAAAGAAAAATATATACTTGCGAATATCATCTGATGCCAAATCTACATTTAAGACCATTGGTTAAGGAACTGCTGTTTACATACATTCCAAGTTTGTAATCATAAATAACAATGTATTATTAAAATAAAATGAACAATTATTTTTACAACTACATAAAACTTATGTATTACCAGGTGGTGCAGAAATCATATCCATCGATGCTTATAATAAATCCGATACAGGTGACGGGTTTGTGATAGGAATAACAATAATAAAAGTAAGCACAGATACATCCGTGGAGAGATATTTAAATATATATACAGAAGGTGGTGCAGATGGAGAAGGAGAAGAATACAGTTCCATTGAAGCTGTAGCACAAAATTGCCTCATGGTAGAATTAGCATATACTCCGTATCATTTATACCATACTATACTACCACAACAAAATTCTTACAGCGAGGTAACTTCTTTGTTACCCTAACAAGACTGATCCATTTAACAAAAGAAATATTCGAAAATTTACAATGTAAATTTAAGATAGAATTACAATCTCTCTAAGATTTCAGGTTGTCTGGTTATTGTCTGGAAGTGATTATAAAATCCATATGATCAGGGAGGATAAATTAAACCATGGTTACAGTGAATCACCAATTGAAAAATATTTCCCTGAGTTACATGATCTTCAAGCAATTACAATATGGATTAATATTTACTATTATAGCAATTATAACTGGTATAATTCTAAATATTTCTCTATTAATTGAAGTATAATAAATTACTCTGAATTGTAAAGATTATGCAAAATTTAAATTCGTTTAGGAGACTGACTGTAATTGGTTGCGAATGCGGTTTAGTGAAAGTAGCTATCGTTAATGTCTTAGAACTGAAAGTCCGTCGAAGTTGGAAATTGCGATACGCCGCACCTATTACCAGTGTATGCGTATTTTCACAACAAAATAATATAACAAAACCAACTTTTATCAACTCTAAAAGTAAATACTATTACATTAATTATTATCTCGTAAACTATCAAAAATTAGAAAATGATTCTTATATAATACTTATTACAGGCTCAAGTCATTCTTTGGATGATAAAGAAACAAAATTAAATGTTCTCATTGTAAATACAAGCTATGCTGTTGTTTTTATGTGAGTATGTTAATTTTACATTACATACAGCGACAGTTCATAATTTATTTGTTTGTTTAGGGATATTTTAAATAATGGAATGGAGGAAGACATAAGATTAAATGGTAGCGAAACATCCGATTGCATTTTGTGCTCTTGCATCGCTGATATCAATATGGACGGTCAAAATGAAATATTGTTAGGAACTTACGGCCAAGAAATTCTAATATTTTCCTTGGTAAATGACACGTGGGAATTGACTGTTAGAAAATTATTTGATGCACCTGTACATTCTATATGTTACATGGACATAACAAACGACGGAATGAAGGAACTTATCGTTCTTACACAACGTGGGGTACATATATTACAGGTATTAATAGACAATAATTAGTTACAATGATTTATTATAATGAATAATAATATTTCATCATATTTACAAGTACGAATTAAGAGGATTAAAGTATAAATATGAATTGCAGCACAATATTGCAGATGTTAAAGATAAATGGAGAAAAAGATATCAAAAGATAATTGGAGGAAATAAAACATAACTTGTATATATAATTTCCGATTGCCATAAGGACAAATCGAAATCAATTTTAGTCCACGAAGATCGATATAAATAAATATAAATAAATTTTTATACCGAAGATTAAAAGAGTATATAAATGTAATATGTATGTATATGTATGTATGTAAATATGTACATTGTCAAAGAGGAAGAATCAAAGTAAATTTATTTTTATCGTTACCGTATACGTATGACTCAATGACTAATAAAGTATTGAATAGTAAAATTTATTGTTTGTTTTTTTCTCATAACAAAAATTGAAGAGAATACAAGAAATAAATTCAAATGGTTGTTAGTAAAATCTTGTAGTATGGAAATGATAAATTAAATATATTTAAACGATAATGTTACGTTATTTAAAATTTAATTGTAATTATTTGTTAACGAACTAAGGAATGAACAGATAAATGATACTTAATTAATCGCCTACTAATTTATATATTCAAGGTAATCGAAAATGTTGTAAATAAATATAATAAATATTTACAATATCTATGTCCTAACAAAATAAATGGAATATTTTCATTATTACGCGATCTGTAAACTGACTTTTACGTCAGTATATTCAGTCAGTATCGTATCTAGATACTTTATAGAATCAATGACGTGACAGACAGTTCAAAATAGTTTCGCACGTGCTCGAGGCGGAGTTTGTCATTCGTTCGCTTTTACGTGCTGCCTACGCTCCCAACATCACTGATGATCGATATATTGCATTACATCTCAAGGAACATCACAAAAGAACGTAACATCTTGTCCGATTCTTTTTTTCACGTGAATTAGAATGACAAGTAAAAAAGGGCACATATTTCGAATTGAACAAGAAATCGATAAAAACCGTGAGGAAGGAAACTGGAAAAAGGTTATAGAATTAGCGGAACATCTGAAAGTACAATATCCAAGCAATGGTAAATAATTAAATATTCTTTATTTTTGTTGATGTTTTAAATGATAACACGCTTGTATCGTAATAACGAATTTTTGTTGAAATGTACGATCGAGTTTTATAGAGTTTAAATGTCACGCCACGAGTTTCATAACTTGTTTGTATGAAAAATTTGTTAAGTCACGTCACGAATTACACGAGTGAGGCCAAACGTAATTGCTGTAAAAAAGTGTATCATTCAACATTCAATTTTTCATTATTTAAAAATCTTCTGTATCAGGTTCTCGAGATAAACGAAATTCTGTTATCAGTGAATTATCTGTGGTTGTAACACCCACTGACAACTTGCTCATTAGTCATGTGAATACATATGTCACTTACAAATGTATTCAACCGATTGTGTTTAATTGTAAAAGGATTATAAGATATTGTATGTTACATAAGATAACATGTTTGATAAGTTTTGTTTAATGAAATTCTGTATGATATCATTTGTATTAAAATTTTTAGTTTGTACCTTTTTTATTGCTACCAGATACATAACAAACTTTTAAATAGTTATTATTTGAAAATTTAGAGCGTTAAGCGAATTAACTTAATATAGTTTTTTTAATTTCATGTAAACACAGATAGGTGCAAAGATAAACATAAAATAATATTGGATTTTTCAAACAGTACCATTTGAAGTAAAAAGAATAAACGTATTACTGTTTTACCAAATGTTTATACAATAATAAAGTAATATTAAACAATATTACACTGAGAAATGAATATGAAATATCTTTAATTCCAGAATGTTTAGCAAACTTCCTATGTGGCGAAGGGAGATTAGAAAGCTTTTTAGAACAAAATCCTCCCGTAGATGCAAACATTGGAAAAGCAAAAAATGGGCTAGCTGAAACTAGAAGGTATTTACTTCTTGCAGCGAATGAAAAGGATAAACAGGTGATTATGATACTGTTTACAGTATAATTTTTATGTTTTATTTGATTTAAAAACTGTTAGACCACTAAGAAAGCAGTCTGTAAGTAGAGTAATAATATATATGTGTTTAAAATTTTAGGCTTTAGTTGTATTAGATGCCCATCTATTGCTTGGAAAGCTACACTATGCGATGGGAATGTACGAAGAAGCCATAAACCACTACGACCAAGCTGAACTACATACTCTCACAGAAAAACAATTGCCTTGTCGTAGTCTACGTATTATCGCGGAATCATATGCAATCAAAGGTATACATTAAATATTTTTGAAACTACTTAGTATCTTACTAGTATGTACTAGTGCATCATTACTTCCGATATCACATATAACAGCTTGCCGTTTAAATAAAGGAATGACTTATATTTAATACAGTTTGGTGTCTTACATATATCACTTAACAATTGTTTTTTAATAGTTCTGTACTTTAGATCATGAAAATTCATGCTGAATTTGACAACATGGCACTCAGTGTAGATTTTCTAACAAAATTTAAAAGACTGCATTTTTTTTTGTTTCTTATCGACAGTTTGTACTAAGTATAAATCTTCTTATACCCTGGCCCAAGGTAACGCCACATTCAAACACTGGTATTTATGCGATGCGATGATTTCTGAACATATACCTTATTTATTTAGTATTCTAGTCAATATATAATTTAGAGAAAGAAAGATTGTTTACTTTCGAAACAGAGAAACATTTATCCTGCCGGAGACTGCGCATTATAGCTGAGTCATACGCAATTAAAGGTTTGTATTTTGCTTCATTTTATTTTTTCTTATTTGCCATCTATAAATGTATCACATTTTTTCAACTTTACCTCGATCAGCTATCATAACATAAATGTATGCTTCATCGCCATGTAAGTCATCTTTCTTATGTGATAGTCCAAATTAAGACTTTCTCTTAGTAAATTTTAAAGAAATTGTAATAACTTATATTAATATGTATTTCATTTTCAATATTACAGTTCCCGAGTTACGCGGATTCGTAGTACGCAGTTGTGCACCTATGTCCTTGTACATACATATTTGGTATGTGTGTATGTTTTTGCGTATGCAATAAAGTATTTCTTTAATACAGAAATTTGCACGGATCTTTTTAACTTTCAATCACTTTTGTAAAAAAGGTTGTATACTAAGCGCACTGTAGAAAAGAGAAAAACTCCGTAGAGGCAAAAATTTCTAATCATACCTGGAAAAAAATTACTCGATACAGCCCACATTACCTCTACCAAACTATCTTGTTATTCTTAACGTGAGATCGATCTTTTTTTCTTTCTATAACATATCGTATATACCCAATTCGAATTACGCAAAAGATCCATGGCTTAACCGCGTAAGTCGGGAACTTACTGTATTTCTATGTTTAATAACTGTATCTATTGTAAGAATTCACTATGTGAAACGCAAAGGCAACATATTTTTTTTATAAAAATGCAATGTTACATATACTCTAACACAATACGATGTGATGGTACTTTTAAAAGTTGGCTTTATGAAAAAAGTAAACAGTTTTAATATGAAGTACAATTTACAGAAAAATAAATAATTATTCATGTTTTACAAAACAATTTTTGTAATTTTTATTTCTACTTTGTATGAAATAATGTAAATTTGGGACATATAAAAATAAGTATTATGTGAAATTGTCTTTTATTATAGTATAGAATATGGTATTTAAGTAGTTTTAAAACTTTATCAAAATTGATAAAGAAGATGTTTTTCTGCAAAGCTGAATGATACTGTTTCATTAATGGTAATTATACTTCTTCATCTCCATTATGATTGTTTGTTCAGCTATGTCTTTACCCAGCTTTGTACTGTGATTGCATGTTTGATATAAATTCTGTTTTTCCTCTCATGTTGTTAGCTTGTTGTATGTACATTGAATGTTTCATTGGTTCTATGTAGTATGCACCAATTAAATATAGAGAATTTTGTTATTGTATAACACTTTATTGCATCAATTTTATACAGTAATTATTAATATTTAATCAAATAATTTGGTTTCAACAATTCCTAAAGAAATTCCGAAAAATTGTGTCCTACTTTTCGTTTTAGAAGAAAATGTAATTACTTAATAATTATATTTTACAAGTTGTTGTTTAAAATGGAGGTATACTATGTGTTTTGTAACACCCTATTTATTCATTGTAAATGTTATTATTCATATGAAATGTATTTATGTCTGATGATATCGTCATTTTCATACATTTTTTTGGCATAAATAAATATCATTGAATACAGGATAAATTACAAAATAAGTTCACAGCGAATGGTATTTCTATTTTTTATAACTACAATTTGAATATATTTATAAACTTTAATGCTGAAAAAATGTAATTTTTTTGTTCTCTGTTGGCTATACTAATTTTTTTTTAAATCCTACAATTTTCTTCATTTATTCGTGGTAGGTCTTTGCCTGGAAAGGTTACCACCAAATTCCAAATCGAAATACAAAATAGCAGAATGGCAAGAACAGATCATCAGATGTTACGAAATTGCTGGGGATTTGACACTGGTATATTTGCAGGAGCAAGACAAACTTGCGATGCAACACCAAAATGGTATGCTCACCATAAATAGTAACAATACAGATGACGTAAATTGATTTTCAGTACATTGTTCTCAGTTAATTAATGCTAATTAATACTGTTATATCCATAATTCGTGAGTATATGAATAATATATTATGATAATCAGTTATGACTAATAACGAATATCTAAAACAAAATCAATAAATAACATTATAGTATCATATTCACTTTTATTCGTATAAACATTTTTCAGTTAATTTTTTGATGTTAGTGAAATGTCACGGTATATTCATAGTCTATATACATATGTATTTTTTTTATCAACAGGTACATATTCGTCTTCTCAATCTTCATATGTGCCTACAAAGCATGTTGGACCAATTCTGGAAACAGCACTGCAAAGGGCACCTATTCTGTATATTCAAACTGGTAATATTCAAGCTGCTATAAATCGTTACAGGTAAATCATTTTTCTTATTAGTATGAATATAAAAAATAACGAAGTAGCATAAACTTAATATGAAATTGATGATAACTTACAAGGGAAATTTTATCTGCTGTGGAGTCTACTACGACTCAAAGTCTTCGAGTTACTCTGACAAGACAGTTGGCAGAGGTATTAATTCGAGGAATGAGTAGTACCGAATACAAAACTCCAGGAGCACCAAGCGATGCGACAGGTAATCGTGAAATCCTCTTAGCAATTTAACTAAGAAAGGTGGCAAATTAATATTCATATGAGACTTTTTCAGAATCACCATGGAAACCAAAGAAGTACTTAGGCCCTAATATGTTTGTGCCAAAGAACGAATACGAGGAAACCATATTATTATTATTGATAAGCGAAGCTATGGCAGTCAGAGATGCTGTACTTAGTCAATCTCCAGAATTTAAAGATGCGAGAATACATGCTTTCGAGAATGCCACTGCGATATATGACCTTCTCACAGCAGTTGTTGTGAGGTGGAGTCAAGTCGACTTGCTATATGAGGTTGATATAAATAAACAATTCGTTCAGTGTTCATTTTTTAAATAAAAGACAATTATGATATTTATTACTTACTAAATGTACTCTGTGATGTATTTTACAAATATAATTTAACTTTATATTCTGATAGTCGTTCGAAAGAGCAATGAAATTCTCTCATGAGGAAGCGCATGTATGGACTCAGTGTGCATTGTGCTTAATCAGTATGGGCAGATATATGCATGCGTATAGAGTTTTAAAAGTGGTAGCAAGGTTATCACCACAAAAAGTAATGCCCTGTCTTTTAGCTGCGAAGCTATGTTACGAACAATTAAACATGGTAAGAAATATTCTTTTAGAGTAGTTTCTCGACTTTGCACGAGTAGAAATATTTTAATCGCATAACATTTTCAATAGGTAAAGGAAGGGATCGAATGGAGTCAAAAAGCACTTCAAAGGGAAACTGCAAGTTCCCAAGGAATGCAGTCTAGGTGTCACCTATACATTGGAATTGGGCACAGTATACTTTCTGCAAATACCATAGTAAAATTGGATAAAAATTATCACACTAAAACAGCTTTAGAATGTTTTCAAAAGTATGTACTTTTTAATATGAAATGTGAAACGAGTTAAATATTACAAGTTATATTAATGCACATTTCGTTTAATAGAGCACAACAATGCGATCCAAACGATCACTTGGCTGAATATTATTTGGCTCACGAATACGCTATCAACAGACAAATTAACGATGCAATGATTCACGTGAAAATTGCATTGAACCTTCGAGCGGAACACATTCCATCACTGCATTTATTAGTATTATTACTGTCGGCTCATAAACAATATTCAGAAGCGTTGCGTTTAATTAACAGCGTATTAGAAGAATATCCAGATAATTTAAATTTCCTTTATGTCAAAGCACATCTCGAATTACGAAGTATCGGCGGTGAGCAAGCATTATTTACCATTAGACACATGCTTCTGCTTTGGAAAAATCTGTACGAAGACCAAACTAATGCTAATTGCAATGAGCAACACAGTGAAAAACGCAGCGAAACCAGAAGCGTTTTTCAGCTATATGCTTCTGAAATGTCTGACAAAGACTCCAGTACGTAACGAATAAATCGGTTGTTTCTTAATTTTTCAAAATTAAACACTTTTTATAAAGGATAATGTTTCAAATAGGTTCTCTGCATGCACAGTCACTAGCTGCTTCAAAGGTGGAACAAGCTTTATCCGAGGTTGCATCTTCACTTAGTTCGTTTACACCCAAACCAGGACCCCAAAGAGCATGGTTGTTACAATTGCAGGTCTGGTTGTTACTCACTGAAGTATACCTGGTCTTAGATCAACCGAATGGCGCTGTTCTTTCTTTACAAGAGGCTACCAATATTTTTCCATTGAGCCATCACATTATGTACACCGTGGGTTTCTACAATTGTATAATTCTATTTTGACGATGTACTTTATTAGAATATCAATATAATATGCAGTAGGAATACTTTCATATTTCAGCGGGGTCTTTTACATGAATATAAACTGGAATATACAGAAGCAAAGCAGTGTTATCAGAATGCTGTTTCGATCAATCCGTCGCATATAAAGAGTTTACAACATTTGGTAACGTTTGTTCTTTTTATCGAAAAATTGTTATTGTTGAAATAATAATTTCTGTATGATTTCGTCAGATGTTACTTAAGGATTGTTTATATTATTAGGGTCTAATTTATCACTATTTGGGAAGTCAGAGATTGGCTGAAAAAACATTAAGAGATGCAGCAAAAATTGATCCAAATTCACATCAAACGTGGTACGAAAAATTACTTTGGTAAATGGAGATACTTTCGTAAAAATGTACATTACATGAAATTTCTTTATTTTTTTAGGTACAATTTAGGAAAGGTGTTGGAATCTGTTGGCGAAGTAGAAGCAGCAAGTGACTGTATGGCTACAGCATTGGAAGTAGAAACTACGAATCCAATATTACCGATTCTCTCGATACCAGTAACCTTCGAATGATTCAGAACTTTAATAGTTTAATGCAAGTTTCAAAGAAATCACAATGGTATTCTACAACATTGACATTTCTTTACCCTTGTGGCAATTGTACCTGCTTACCTCTACTGTTGCACTGTTACAATATTGTATAAATAAATGGATTCGTTGAAAAGTAATAGAACGGTACAAATAATTTAAGAACAATCACTGTAATTAAAGTTCTAATAAAGGAACAATTCTAGGACACGTAATATTTATTCAAAACTGTCACACTAAATTGAAATAAATATTATTATAATTTGAGTAAAAAATGACGAAACTCTACAAAAATGAATAAAAATTATTAACATTTTGCGTAGAATAAATAATATACACGACAAAATTTATTTCAGAAATTACAAAATTTGTAGAACAATCTGACTAATCTATTGATTTTGTAAAATGTTTTAAAAATTATTTATTTTTTAGTTGGTCCATTTACTGTGTTCCTGTATACACTTGAAATGGAAATAAAAAAATTATACATGTTTTTAAATATTGGAAAGGCTTAAAGACAATGGTAATATTAGGAATATAATTTCGCAAAAAAGTTAGTTTATTGAATATTATCGTTCGACAGTACGTACACATGTTATATGGGAAAAGCGAACAAATGTATTGACCCGCCTAAGTTATATCCGTATACGCATCTTTATAATTTATTTTGGTAGAAATATTTTTATGTTGGATATCGATTGATCAATGAGAATTCCAGAATATTTTCCAGGACTGCTAACATTCTCAATTTAAAACAAAAGTATGTATTTCGTAAAAATGTACTGCAAAAACTAGATAATTGAAGTACATTAAGATAACACGGGATGATAAAACATAACGCATAATGTGAATATTTTTTTATCAAAATAAATATTAATGATTATTTATTTATACATTTTCTATTTTTAGAAAGACCGAACAATATCTAAAATATTATACATATTAATTTCGATTACGTACTTTTGCACGTCGTCTAGTTTCTTATATAAATCGTGATAAAAGAATTGTAGCGAATAGGAAGTACATAAAAATATTTATAATCAATGATTTAAGTAACAAATATAATATGTATATATATGTGTACGTATATGTATATATATATATACATATACAGGAGAAATATACATATATATACTGATATACTGTATACATATACAGATATACCAAAATATTTATAATCACAGATTTAAGTACCAGATAGCTATATAGGGCAATTATGAATATTGCGTAATTTCTAAACAAAATCAATACGTCGTAACATTTCAGTGTACCCGATGGAACGACAAAGTATAGTTAAATTTAAAGAAGAAAAAAAAAACATTACTAAGAGATTACATACTTGGTTTTGTACGATATAATTATCAAAATATGATGCAATACGAAAGCGTAAAACGTTCTTGCAGTGCTCACGCAAGTACACATAATTTTCGCGACAAATCGATGCGTTTATTAAAGCAATGAAGTATGTACGTAAGAACGAGTTCCTTATATTTATTTTACGTTAAATAAATATTAAGCATAAAATAAGACACCGTGTATGACACGTCGAAAGCATAACGTGACATACTATTTTAACGCGGTGTCCGTTCGATAAAACAATGCCTATCGATCGAATGGAATTCGCAGGTTTCGTTCGAATACGATAAAATGTAAATATTCATATTTTCGTACGAATCTCGTCTATAATGAAACCGCAAGGCGATCAGAAGTCGTATCGGTTCGATAATCGAACGAGCACAGCGTTTTGCGTCGCATTTCTTGCTAAATTAACACCAATTAAACGCTACATCGATAAACGTAAGGTATAAAATTAACATTCTTTGCCGTGACACCCATTAAATTCCCTTCCTTACCGTTAATCGTGAACGCCGCTGTGCGCTTCTCCATCCCCCCGGTCTCCGTCTCTTTTTAACGAGATTACCAGTCACCCTGTCCTCCTCTATCGCGTGTCGCATTGCGCGTTCATCGGTGCGCAGGCTCGCTGCAACCTGGCCACGGAAACTTTTTCGAAAAGCCCCTGCTTAAAAGCGGGCCGGCCCTTTTGAGAGACTACGTCATGAATCCATACTTTCGACGTCCTATCAGCCCGCTGGCATCGATTTTTCCTGGTAACGATGCCCAAAAACGGCCTTCTCCTCGCGGTTAACCCCGCGGAACGTCGTACCGCGTCACGTTTAGCGCATCACGCATCTGCAGAGCTTACGGCTATGCGTAATACAATCGACCAACTATTATCGTCTTACTCTTCTTTCTTTCTTTTTTTTTTTTTTTCCTCTTCACTTTCCCGGCTGTTGTAACGATGCGAAAGCATTGCTGTTGTTCGAAATTCGGAACGATACCGTTTTCTCGATATTTTCGCTGATGCGGCGGCGGCGGCGGGGGGAGGGGGCGTACAAAATCGAAAAACAACCGATGAAAATATATAAGTTCGAATCTTGAGAGTGGTTTGAAAGGAAATTTGTGAAATTTGGTATGATGGTTTCTGTAGAATATATCCACGGGGTATGGAGGCTACTAAAATTTTTGGGAAACATGACATTGTTGCATTTATATACGAAAATTATGAAATTTTTTATGATGGTTTCTAGCCACGGTGTATCGAGACTATTGAAATTTTTGACAAAACAAAATTTCTGTATATTCATAAATATACGTTGACATCCCTTTTGCCGTATATCGTTTATTAAACAATTGTGAAAATTTGATATATCGATTGCTGAATGTAGGGCATCGATGTTATTCGATTTTTGAGACACGGGAAGATACTGACTTAGGGATATTTTGTTTCATGACGTATTCTGAAGAGGAAAAAAGAGCTTTGAGCATTGAGCTCTATCCTAACTGGAGTGTGAACTCCTGTAGGAGGATGTAGAGGCGACGGAGGTCCGAGAGAAATGCAAAATGGGTGGTTCCGGTATTATCATATAGCAAATTTATTTGTAGAGGGGGAACAAACGTACGCCGTAACATAACCTATCCGAGCATCGCTGAGCATTGCCGAGTGAGTTACTTTCAGATTTTTTTCCGCATGAAATTGGATAAATACAATATAAATTGAATTGTGACAAATAATAAAATTTAGCTCTATACCAAATTGTATATGTTTGTATGATCTAAATGATATGATATGTAAATTATGTATACTATTTCATTATTATGTCATTATTATTAATGTTTCTATCGTTTTATATATAAATAAAAAGGAAATAAAGTTCAAATCTGTACATAATTAATCTGTAAATAATTCCTAGTGTGCCGCGAAATTCAAATAAAGGGGAGTCTGTTCTCCCTCCACACATAAATTTGCTATAGGATAGCAACACCGGAACCACTCATCTTGCAACTTTCTCGGACCGGCTTCTCTCTCGCAGTTCACACTCCAGTTAAGGATAGAGCTCAATGTTGACAAAACCCTGAGCTTCGAATAAATCTGAAGTTGGCCTATACGTTTGTCTCGTTTCCTCATTCGAACATTTCCCAATGAAAGAAACGAGACAAACACATCGGCAAACTTCGGATTCATTCGAAGCCTAAAGTTTTGCCCATCTCTGTCTCCCCCGGTCTATCCGCCATATCTCTGCGGTCACAAGATGATAATCGCTATAATCGAGTTTACATCCAGCGTCGATTCAATCCGTTCGGGAGAATTCCTCATCAAATTCTAATGCAGTCTTCGCGAAAAAGTTTTACGTTTACGTCGCAGTGAATAACCCAATCGATCCCTCCTCCCCTCCACCCATCCCTCCGTCGACGCATTGTAAATCTTAATTCAACGGAAATCAGAATGTCTGGCTGGCGGCGACGGGGGGGAGGGGGAGGGGGGTGGGCAAAGTAAAGGAGAGGAGGGGGTAGGGGTGTATCGATATTCGTAAACTCCGTTCGTATCTAATAGATAATTAACAGTTTCGCTAGTGGCCGTGACCGATATGCGGTAACGGCGTCGCACGATGCCTGCGATATCAATAATAAGCGATGAGCATGCGTGCGGGCAAAAAAGAACGCTACGGCGTTATAATGTAGGCACGTAGCGGAAGTGACGGGTACCTCGACGCCAATTTTTTGAAAGTGTACCAAGGTCACCTTGAATTTATCAAAGGAAACTACGGCACAAAAGCGGGGACAGACCAATGGGAGAGCGAATGCGGTTCCGCGTCGCAGAATCCTCCTGCGAGATATCCTAGAGCGTAGAGGGGGTTGAAAATTCTCGTTCCGCGTCCGCGGAATTTCCTCGTCTAATTCTGATCGTTTACCGGGCTTCTTTGCATGGAAAGAGAGGTATATGAGAATCTTTAGTTTGTTTCGGTTATGTATCGTAGGAAAGGTGTCGACGAATCCTTGTTGTCTCAGTTTTCTATTGAAACGACTGAAAAATTTCGAAATACAGGGTGTCCTAAAAATGTTGTAACACCTTGAAAGGTGTGGTTCGGGAGGTGATTTGAAACAACTTTTTCCTTAGCGAAAATGTTGTCCGAGGTTTCGTTGAGGAGATATTAACGGAAAACACTGACCAATCAGAGCGCGAGTATGCCGATGGAATGGCCGCGGTAGCGTATGAGCGCGGCCGCCTAGCGCGCAGCCACGCCCACTGCTGGCGTTCCACCGGAATACTCGCGCTCTGATTGGTCCGGGGTTTTCCGTTAATATCTCCTTAACGAAGCCTCGGACAACATTTTTGCTAAGGAAAAAGTTGTTTCAAATCACCTCCCGAACCACCTCTTCCAATAACCTCCAACATTTTTGGAACACCCTGTATACTTAAATTAGTATATTCAATATTATTAGTATTTTATTACTAAAATCTTGCCTGTGTTATATGTTTAAAGTTTGCATGATGACTCACTGAGAGCTTTAATTTAGTTCCATATGTATGAGCCGATTCGAATAAGAGAGGAAATTAATCGCACGCTATTCGTGGTTCGTGAAGCTGAATAATTAATCCGAATCCAAATAAATGGTTTTCGAAGGTCTTTTATCGAATAAACGGAGACCGATGGGTACATAAACGAGAGATGATTCGAATCATCGTGAGAAAAAACGTATATTGAAATACGTGTATTAAAATTTATATGGTTGATGTAGTAGTCATGCGAGTGACGAAGAGCCTTAGAAAAACCGTGATACGGACGGAAGACTGAACACCTTACTAAAAGGATAGAGATTCGAATCACGCGATTGTATTGGTCGATTAGTTTGAATGCGATCATCGTCTGACGCGCGAGAGAAAAATGCGAATGACGAATCCACGATCGTACATGTATGAGAAAACGGAAACGCTTAATAAACTAATTGTTACTGTTGCGTTTGCGTTTGAAGGTTACAACAGACGGTAAATTTTTATTCTTAAACATGGCCAGCATCGTGCTCTAAAACAATACACGATTTCCAACGACATTTGCGTTAAATTCGTATTAATTTACTTGATACATTACTTGATTTTCTGTAGCTGAAAATGAAGCTAGTCGTGTTTCTATTAAAGTGATGTATTAATTTGGTATTACTACTTATAAAATTTAAGGTTCGTATCCAGGTGAAACATTAATGTCGTATCGCAGAATGTGTTCTGTTGTAGGGTATGACTTCATCATCGCGATATTGTTTTCGAAACATCATTCATGTTTCCATGTTTGGCCAAGTGCGACAGATAATGTGGATGTTTAACTGATTAAACGGATTACGGTGGCTACACCTTAGAAAGATTCTCGGAGGTAGCTATTTTTTTAGATAAATTTTATCGGGCTATTTTAATGAGAAAATTTCCAGATAAGATGAGCAATAAGATGATACAAACAATTACAAGAAAAAAAGAAGTACAAGGTTCAGTTTCAAATAAAAACGTAACCACAGTGACAATAATAAATTCAAAAAATCATTTTCATATGTATGCAATATATCAAATAATTTTTTGTTACTTTAATTATTAGTTTCATTCAGCAAAGTATATCAATATCAGAAACGATAAATGCATACTAATATAAAATACTTTCACGTTATTTAAATTACATGTTACATTATATTTGTGTAAGTTTCACGTTATATTATGTATTACGTGTATTAAACGTATCTTAGTTAACGCAACTCGTTTCGTTTCATCAGATTTTGAATAAATTTCCATTCGTATACAAAATCACACGCTTTTCCATCATTAAAATGCGATCGTATCTATACAGGGTGTCCCAAAAATGTTGGAGGTTCTTGAAAGGGGTGGTTCGGAATGTGATTTGAAACAACTTTTTCCTTAGCGAAAATGTTGTCCGAGGTTTCGTTGAGGAGATATTAACGGAAAACACTGACCAATCAGAGCGCGAGTATGCCGATGGAGCGCCCGCGGTAGCGAAGGCTACGCGCTGAGCGGCCGCGTCAATATCCTTCGATGCACGTCGAGTGACTAGTTCGCGTACGAGAGCGGCTACCTAGCGCGTAGCCACCGCTATCGCGGCCGCTCCAACGGTATCCGCGCGCTCTGATTGGTCAGTGTTTTCCGTTAATATCTCCTCAACGAAGCCTCGCACAACAATTTCGCTAAGGAAAAAGTTGTTTCAAATCACCCCCTGAACCACCCTCTTCAAGGACCTCCAACATTTTTGGGATACTCTGTATATTTCTTTTCTTCGTGTTTCTATCGAAACCATACGAAGACAGAAAGCGACAGAGAGACCGATTCATAAGCTACGTGTTTCGTTGACACGTAGATATTAACCCCTCGAACACGCGACGCAATACACGACGTCTATTGTGAAATGCAGAATACGCCTTTGCAACGGTAAAAAAGAAAAAAAGAGAGAGAGACTAATTGAGGGTAAGTCGTTTATATGCAATCCGAGTCGTTTCCACGCTCGTTCTGCCGTATTCTCGGGTCTATTGGCGCGAACAACGTTGCGATCCCTGCTAACCACTGCGATCAAATTATTTCACGGTATAAGCATAAAGATATTTCACAGATAGAGTAGAGGAACCAGATCTCTGGCTACAGCTAAAAAGAGAAAGAAAACAGCGGTACCCTATTCGTCTTTGTCTATCAGAGTACTCTTATTCTTATACTGTGAACCATAATCATAGCACCACTTATACAGGGTGTCCCAAAAATGTTGTAACACCTTGAAAAGGGGTGGTTCGGGAGGTGATTTGAAACAACTTTTTCCTTAGCGAAAATGTTACGCTATTACCGTAAAATATTCCGTAAAACGTAACGGTTGTTCCAACATCGTTTACAAGCCAGTAAACCATTGGTGGCGTATTACGAGCTTCCGAGTTTGTTAAATATTACAAACGTTGGGCACCAACTATAATCGGTAATATATTTTTAGCACGAAGGTGATACATTCGTCTAATCACGCTATACACCTTTGTCGTGTGAAAAGCGTACGCGCATTATTTTTATTTAAGGAGATATCGACCGAATCTATGAAAGGACATTGAAACCGCAGCCACTTCTGGGGTTAACGCAAGGGGTGGTCCACGCGAAATAGGCCACCTAAATATTTTCTTTCCGCTATACTTAGCGACAGAATTCGACGATATCGCCAAAATCTTTAACAGAATTCCTTTTGACATGATAAATAAAAGGTTGTGTCGCGGTTCTTAACGATAGTTGTTACGATAAATGTCTATAAAAAGTCGAACCTCGCCGGTGACCTTGACTTTGACATACGTTGTTAACGGCGTCATTTTAAATAACTTTTCCCTATTCATGTACCTGGCGGTCGGTTTTAGTTTTCGAGATTTTTACAAAAATGTTCAACAATATTGGACTAGATATACGGCCTCGGGGGCTGTAGCGGTGTTTCTTGAAGCTACAGTACGGGCTTAGCAACCTCGAGGTACCTGAGCTAGGGGTGGGGGGGGGGGGGGCGGGGGCCCTTATAGATGATAGTAAGAGATACTGCAAAAAGTGTCAAAACAATGCAGAAGTCATGAAAGAAAATGCAAATATGAAATTTTGTTCTATCTCCGTTAGTTTGCTATAAATTTAATTAAATAGATATTTCGTTCACAACTTCGAGGATAGTTTTCAGCCCTGATGAACGTGAATATCAGCTTATACAGGATGTCACAAAAATGTTGGAGGTCATTGCAGGAGGTGATTCGGGGGGTGATTTGAAACAACTTTTTCCTTAGCAAAAATGTTGTCCGAGGCTTCGTTAAGGAGATATCAATAAAAAACCCCGGACCAATCAGAGCGCGAGGATGCCGGCAGAGCGCCAGCAGTGGGCGTGGCTACGCGCTAGGCGGCCGCGCTCATACGTTACCGCGGCCGCTCCACTGGCATACTCGCGCTCTGATTGGTCGAGGGTTTTTCGTTAATATCTTCTCAACGAAACCTCGGACAACATTTTCGTTAAGGAAAAAGTTGTTTCAAATCACCTCTCGAACCACCTCCTGCAATGACCTCCAACATTTTTTGTGACACCCTGTATAAGGAAAAGTTCATGAGAACTATGCCCTTAGGAATATATGTCAAGGTCAAGGTCATCGGTGAGGTTCGACCTTTTATAGATATTTACCGTTGCACTATAACTATGACAAAATCTTGTAGATACTCATTGTGGAATTTCAGACATTTTTATTCTAAACATTATCGATGTAATTAATTGTCGCAGAATTTCTTGTAATAGTAATGCCCCTTTATGGAGAAGCCCGGCTTTGGCTATATCGATACTTCTGAAATATGGAAAAAGTATGTTTGTTTCCTATCGATAACTTCTTTATAAATAAAAAATGTGCGAGTAGAATCGCGTTGCATGCTACTTGAACTCAGTACTCGTCATTTTTTAGCAAATGTATTAAATATTTATGTTGCTTAAGGCAGTGTCTCTCAAACGGATCGCCTGGGAATCTTCGAGCTCTTAGAAGAGCCGAGTAGTGTCTCAACTTCGCTAAAATTATTCGTTAAAAAATGTCCAGGCAACTACTGAAGCCTTAAAACTTTAGAACACCTAAAACGTCCGTACCCCAAAAAGTATTTTCATTAATAATCACACGATAGCATCGACTTAAAAGTGCCTTAATTAAACGATTGATTAAGATTTCCTGGGAATATCAATGAAAAATATGATCTACATTCAATTCATCGATACAATTATTCTATTCTTTATTCGCGTTTATTTTTTTATTTTCTCTGCTTACTAATCTTATTTACATTTATTCCTTTTGACATCCAGTTTACGTAGATAAACACACAAAAGATTAGAATTTTGCCCCGAACTTGAGTAATTTCTCACAACGACAAAGATAAAGCATTAATTTGTAAAAATTACCTGTACGATTCAATTAGTTCGAATTCCCACGAAGAGTCAACGCCTTTCGAAAACATAATTTTCCCGAAGGTAAAGAGATCCGATTCGCGACTCGCCACCGTTCGTTTTAATTTCCCCTTTTCCGCGACACCGTGGACGCGATGAATCGACCATTCATTAACCGATATCGTTCCGGAGATACTCAAAGCGTTTTAAAACGTTTCACATAGTCCGTAAGCATTAACCCATCGTGACCTAATATCGTCCAGAGGACGAGGTACAAAACTGAGTCGAGAGAGAGCTTGCACCACCTCTCCTGAACGCCCCGGAGTTCCCCTGTTTTTCACCCAACCACTGTCGTTTAAGCGCGGATTTCCGTTCATGCCAGAAACGGTTTAAATCAGAAGTCGATTGAAATTTACAGGAATCGTCGCGGTGACGCTCCTAAACGAACGCCGTTGATACACCGTGGCCCCTACCAGTAACGAAAAGGATGAAGGAATGAAGGATAAAGGATAAAGGAAGGAAGGATGAAAGAATGAAGGAATAGGAATTTATGTGCAGCTGGACACACAGAGAAACCTCTATGTTCAGATGAATTTTAATTTTTCCCGTCTACTATCGCTAGGTACTAACCGTTACACATTGCGAATTGACTGTATTTTAATTATTATCTAATATTATAATTTGTTAATCCGTGAGGGTGCTAAACGAACGTCGCTGCTACACCTGACCCCGCCAGTAACGCAAGAAACGAAGGATGAAGGAATAGTACGGGTTGAAGCAGCGTTACCTTGGATCCCAGAGCTTCTCAGGAAGCTCTATACACTGTACAGTATACAGTAGAGCACATAAAGAAGCCTCTGAGTTGGGACGAATTCTAATTTTTGCTATCCATCGGTTAAAAACCGGGTAAATAAAGAATACAACTACGGGTGGAAATTACAAGAAAGTGAAGGAAAAGAGAAACGGGGAGAGCGAGAGAATAAAGGAGAGCGAGGGAATAAAGGAGAGAGAGAGAGAGAGAGAGAGAGAGAGAGAGAGAGAGAGAGAGAGAGAGAGAGAGAGAGAGAGAGAGAGAGAGAGAGAGAGAGGGAACGGGGAAAGGGAAACGCAGAGAAACGTTGGAATAAAGAATACAACTAGAAATTGCAAGAAAGCGAAGGAAAAGCGAAACGGGGAGAGTAAGAGAATAAAGGAGAGGGAAAAGGAGGGAAACGTTGGAATAAAGAATACAACTAGAAATTGCAAGAAAGCGAAGGAAAAGCGAAACGGGGAGAGCGAGAGACTAAAGTAGAGGGAGCGAGGAAACGAGGAGAGGGAAAAGCAGAGAAACGGAGAAAGAGAGGTGTAGGGCTAAACGCGCCCGAAAAACGCGCTCATTGCATTCGAGCCATCTCTCGCAGGGAAGCCCGGCTTTGACCCGGTAGCCGGCGGCGGCACAGTCCGCGCGGCTGCCTGACGCATTGCAGGTGCGCGTTGGCCAATCACAGGCCCGGTTAGTTCGCCCGGACTTGTCCTGTAAACACGACCGCACCCACCCCGCATGTAAAACGGATTTGCACGGTTGTCCGTGTCGACCATTCTGTGGATCGGGTGTCGTGTCGTTCCTACTTCTTCCCATTTGTCCAATTAAAAACCAGTCGTTTTTTCAGGGTTTTCACAGAGGGAGAAGCCGCACGGTACTATCTGTCGACCGCGTAGGGAACGACGCGGCGCATCGCCGCGTGAACTCCCCTTAACCCCCGCCTATGCTGTCGACCAATCGCGAGGCGTCGTCGTGTAGGCCGTTAGGGGCGGCGTAGTGATACCTGACCGAGACAAGCGGCAGAAAGGCTCGTACACCGAGAGAGAACGGTGGACTCCATTGCTGTCCCGAGTGTGTTTCTCGTCGGCCGTGTCCGTATTGCGTGTCTGTCCGCGCTTTCGTGCACACGAGTTTTTCTATCCCTCCACGTTCGCCCCCGGGCAAAACTGTGAAACCACCGGTAAACCTTTGTGTCTAGTGTCCAAGCGATATCCGAAATCGTCAAGCGTACCGAGACGTAAAACGGGCCAAAATGGTAAGTCCGATTCACCGTTTCCTGGTGCGTGCGTGTGCCTATGCGGACGGACGTCGCTCCGCGGCCGACCCCCTCGCCCTCTTCGCCCTCGCCTTGGCTCTCGTTTGCCGCATTGACGCGCCGAGTGCACGTGCAACCGACTCCGATATACGCATTTACCGGAAATACCGTCTTTTTTTTCTCTGTTCGTTTCCTCGCGGAACCCAAAAGATTCGTATTTCGATCGTACCGCTATCCCTACCTTATCGCACGCATCCTTTTACTCTACGCACTATTTTGATATTACAATTCGTAATGGCCGGTACGCAGAGATGAAACCGACTATCGATCCGCTCCTCTTCCAGCACCTACTTTTCACCAACTCATTTTTCACCAATCCTCGAGGAGATGTCACGGGGTTTCAGAAGGTTCGCGAAAAAACGTCGTGTGATCGATCGATACGATTGAAAAAAAAAAAATGAAGAGAAAAAGAACGGATTTTTCGCGTCTTTCGCTAGGTTGAGAAGTGTAGCAGAGCCCGACGGTGAAAAGTTTCGAGAGTAATGATTCGACGTCGATCTGTAATACGTTGTGCGTCGAATATATCGGGGTGTGTGTAACGGTAAGTTCGATAAAGAACGACGCTGAAAGGGCTTCTTCGAAATTGTAAATTCACTAGTTCTCTCGGTCGGTGATCGAGATATCTTATCTCGAGATTATCGAATCTTAACGCGAGATAATTTGCTATCGGCGCTCGGCTTTCGATACTTCGCGAACTCCGCTTCCAACTCGGTCGGTTTGTACGGTCGCCCGGCGCCAAATTCGAGCTCGCGTAACGATTTTTCCGACGGATTTATACGCATGTTCTTATTTGCGAATTTATACGCGAGTTATTCGCTAATAGTTATTACACGAAGACGGAAATATAAATAAATTGAAATCGGAATATATATCGCATACCGTAGATGGCCAGAATTCTATTCAAATACTACAAACCGATATAACGATCTACTTGCGATGGTTATTCATTTAAACAGCTACAATTTTCTTTGTTCACTGTTAAATATTTAATTCGATCTACTAATAACGATCTACTTGCGATGCTTATTTAAACAGCTACAATTTTCTTTATCCATCGTAAAATATTTCATTCTCTTCAAATTTTTATTTTCATTCGTCGAGTAACTTGGTCGATAATCGCTCGCCTTTTATTCATTATTCTATATCTTTTGTTGTAATTACCAGACTGCGAATTTTATCCATGTATGACGTATGAAAAAATAGAAAAACATGCTAAACATATTTAGATTTTATACATTTATACGATACGAAATATTACTATCATTATATTGTACATAGTTATATCTCGTGAAGTACATTGCACCATCAGCAGTCTAGAAATTACGAATTCGATATTAATTTATTTTCTTTCGTGCCGTAACAGAAACGCTAAACATTGTCCTAGTTTTTCTTTCGCATTCGCCGTGTGACCCTTTTAATTAAATTATTCTCTGAGTAAAAGTGTTTAATTGAAAATCATCACTATATATATGTATATATTTGTTATTATTAAACTTCCCTCTTCGGATATTCGTTATTTTTTCCCTGTGGATGTAGTTGTGTAGTATATTCGACAATCACCGTTACACACGGTATACCTCGCTATTGATTTTCGCGGTCTCTCACCGTTGCGCCAATTCCCCGTATTCCTTATACGTTCTTGCACCCAGCCTTCAACCAGTTATCACAAATACTAACATTTTTCTTTTTTTATCGCACTCGCAATCAATTAAATCTATACTTCGTAACCGTTCCGAGATAACTCGGAAAGCAATTAAATCGTTAAATTGCAATTCGAATTATTATATTTTGTTTAAGCACGCATTTTATAAAATGCGAAACTTAAAATATTCCGAATACGTAATCAATTAAATCTATACTTCGTAATCGTTATCCGAGATAACTCGGAAAGTAATTAAATCGTTCAAATGCAATTCGGATTATTATATTTTGTTTAAGCAATATATTTTATAAAATGCGAAAGTTAAAACTAATTCCGAATACGATGTTACATAGAAGTCTGCCCGATGAACGTTTTCGCCGCATAACCTAAAATACGTTCGCTTTTCGAGCCGAGCATCTAACGTTCCTCTTAATATCCGCAAATCTTCGAATTCTATAGATTTTCGTTAGCGGAAACATTAAATCTCACCTTATTTGACGAACTACAAACTTGTTTTATTTTTAACGTGGTGAAATGTGAACAAGATGAATGCGTTCCTATGATACGTATTTACTTTTAATCGATAGACAGCTGAAGTATGAATATTGGGTTATTGTTTTATTTATGACAATCGTTTCTTTTTTTTTTAATATATATATATATATACAGCTCTAAATGCTCGATGGATATTTTCGTGCAAAATATATAGAAGGAAACTTAAATACACAGTTGACCTATATTTTGGGATGCCTTCATTCTAGAAGTTCAGTCTGAAACAACTTTTTATGATAACTAATCTATTTTCTAATTGTTTTCTAGATACAATTGTACCAAATAATTTGTATTTGACAGAGAAAAGTGTTTCATATATTATTGTATCTAGAATACGACTATACTAGGTATATTTAAATATTTCCATTCAATGTTCATAAAGGCAATTCTGTAGCGTATCAAATTTCTTCATTTCTTCGTGTTATATAATATACATTCCAGTCCCAGTGTGTATCACACTGAAAATGATATAAAACAAAGTTATTAATTCGTATTATTTCCCTTTTATGTTATTGTACATGGTGTTATATATGGTACGTGTACACTTGTGACATTAAACTATCCTTATTTCATGGTGTATTCTTTATTTATTATGAAATTTTAATTGCACACAGTCAAATATGAACCTATGATATAAAAAAAAGTCTTTCGCTTAAATATCTTATCCATATGAAAATACATAGCATAATTTTATTCAATCTACAATGTGATAGGTACATTAATATATGTGTAACAGTATTTACATATATATATATATATATATATATATATATATATTTATAAAGCATTATACAATAATATTCAAGCCAAGTTATCTAATTTGTAAGAAAAGAACATGTATAAATAAATATATACACAATTAATGAAAGTTGATTTTGTATACATAATCGACAAAACCAAATTGTAAAAAAAATTACTTAAGAA
Organism: Hylaeus anthracinus; assembly: GCF_026225885.1. Classification (NCBI taxonomy): domain Eukaryota; kingdom Metazoa; phylum Arthropoda; class Insecta; order Hymenoptera; family Colletidae; genus Hylaeus; species Hylaeus anthracinus. Next base: position 2,933,608 of record NW_026534341.1, on the reverse strand, counting down.
AAACATATACGAAACATACCATTATTTATGGCTACATAATTAAAACTTGTTTGTGGGATTTACAGCGTCAACAGATTGATATAAAATGAACTTTTTATTTAAAGGCTGATCAACTCACAGAAGAACAAATTGCAGAATTTAAGGAAGCATTCTCGCTATTCGACAAAGATGGAGATGGTACCATTACAACCAAAGAGTTGGGTACAGTTATGCGATCGCTAGGTCAAAATCCTACAGAAGCAGAACTTCAGGATATGATCAATGAAGTGGACGCAGATGGTATTTTATTTTAATTTTCTTTCACGTTATTATGATGAAAGTTATTTTGTACTATTCATTATGCAACTTTTGTATTTGTTACATTGCATGCGACATAGGTAATATATATTATTCTTAAATACACGTTCTCCTGCGTTCAGTTTTTGCATAATGAAATAAGAAACAAAAGAATTTTACGCTCCATTAATACCTAATTTATTAAGAATATTGGAAAAAATCTGATTTCAGAAAAAATCGAAATTAAAAATACTTGGAATTGTAGGTAATGGCACAATCGATTTTCCGGAGTTCTTAACCATGATGGCTCGCAAAATGAAGGACACTGACAGTGAGGAGGAAATTAGGGAGGCCTTCAGAGTATTTGATAAGGATGGAAATGGTTTCATATCTGCAGCGGAACTTAGACATGTTATGACAAATCTCGGCGAGAAACTTACCGACGAGGAAGTAGATGAAATGATTCGGGAGGCTGACATTGATGGCGATGGTCAAGTTAATTATGAAGGTTGTATATAAAAAATTTGTTATTGTAAACTCTCATATCGTACACGTTATTTTATGTAGTATCGTTGTCTCCGATATCCCGAGTGGTTAAAACTTGAATGATCATTAAAATTTTTAAAGTTTTCAGGTTTAATCCAAATGAAAATTTTCGTATAGTTCTTAACTTGCATTTCTTATTTAGAATAATAATTGTAAGTGTTGTAAATCTTTTTTTTGTCTAGAATTCGTCACAATGATGACATCAAAGTGAATGCAACCTGTGTAATGGAAAAACTTGCAACTCGGAGTGGTGTTGACGTATTAAAATAAATCAAGAAACAAAGAAAAAATAATGTTAACAGAAAGCGAATCGACCAGAAAGTGAAAAAAAATCTTATATCTGGGCGCAATGATGTCTATAAAACGCGAAAAGTCAACGTCCAACACGCGTTAATCATCATTAACGATAAGTAATACAGGGCAATTGTTTAATTAAAGAGTTATACCACTAAAATCATTATCTTTAAATACACAAAATACTTAACCACACACAACATGAAACATAAAAGGTACATATTACACGCGCACATACACGGATACAACAAATATACAGCACACATACAAAACAGACACGTACGAACACAAAAGATGATTTATTTCCGTATAAAAGAGTATAATTAAAATCGTTAGAGAGAGATATATATATATGTATAAAAAAAAACAGACGCGCGCATGTTTGTTGATGATAAAAAGTAAATAGTATGTTCTCTTACTTTCATCTCTTTTTGGCCTTTTCCTGTTTCTTCTATGCACGCGTGAGCGAAAATTCTTTCCTACAAGTTTGCTTTATCGATTCTGCTACTTTCCAACGTACTAAGACAAACTCGATCGATAGGCGGGGAGAGAGGAAAAGCGTTAAAAGAAAGGAAAGATCTACGAGCTATTATAACGTATCGTGTAAGTTCGTTTATTGATCGAGATAGATTGAGATTTGTTTTATTTGTTTCTCGATTGACGAAACGCACTTACGACGAATGTCATCGATACAGCATACGTCGTAGCAAAATTTTATCGGTAACGTATATATATATATATATATATTTAGCGTATACTTGTTTTATTACATTAAAGAAAATTCGGATTAGAGATCGTTTTCCAGAGTTCGAAAAAAAACAACGGCTTCGACCTTTGGCTTCTCGATGATTCCGTATACACTGGATTTCTTGTTGCGCCATAGCGGATAACTTTAATTCCTCTAATAAACCAAGAAAAATTTATCAATGAAAAAGTGTACGAGGATGAGAAAAAGAAAAGAAAGTGAAGAAACCTTGAGATGCTCGGGAATACATGTAGTGCTATCTCGGACCCTACGTTTACGTAGAGCCTGAAGAATCTACGAATCGAGTCGTATCGAAGTCTCGACATTCCTAGTGAAGAACTTTCTCTATGCTTTTTCAAACTTCGTTATGCCTTCAATCTATATATACATGACACGCATTATACACAAAAAAAACACATAAAACACATTTCACCAAGTGCGTTCTGTATCCAATTTCATTCTAATCTCCCGTTTGTATCTTGTCTCCACTGAGAAAGCCTTAAAAACAAAGAGAGAAAAAAAAAGAACTCGCGCGCGCGTTACACAACGTCGACACCACTTTTGTTGAAATATAAAAAGAAACAACGGAGAATTAGGGATGAGGGATTAAAAGGAGTCAAGTCACAGTGATCGGTGCATTATATTTTCCTTCGCCCAGGGGTGCGTGCCAGTCTCGTAAGCGGAGCAACTAGAACCGGAGAAACTGGTGTGATTTGTGCGATTCGTACGATAATGTTACTTAAGAACTAAGAGTAAAGAACAGACACCGAACAGTGGGAACACATGCGTGTGCCGTCGGTGGTTCAGTCATAATATATATGTAATATATATTATATATACATATGTATAATATATATGTGTGTATGTATATATATGTGTAAAATCTATTATACGTATATATATATACGCGTATATGTATATATATATATAAAACTAATTTACGAAAAAAAAAAGGAAGAAAAGAAGAAAGAAACAATTCCTCCACAGTCCTTTATTATTTAATATTGAAGTGAACAAAATGAGAAGTACTTGTATTTCTGGTGACCTAGATCGCATTGATCATAAAAAGACAAAATAAATGTATCTTCATTTGTAGGTCACAACTACTCAATTCGTTTCCTTCATTAACCAATGGACCTCTCGTTTCAGCCGTTTTTATCTCATCGTCATTTTTCGATGGCATCTAGAAATAGTTTGCCGACAGATGTATATGTATAATTCACTGTCAACAAGATTCGCGTTAACATATCCTTCGAAGTTTCACTAATTCAGAAACCTTTCATAAAGATTGAGGTGTACGAATTCACAAAAAGAGCTCTTTAAATATTTTACTTCACTTGCGATCGTTCTGATAGCTGTTATCGTTATTGTGAACAAAAAAAGTTAAAAAATTAGCGATTCCGCGGCGAAAATGTTCTCACTTTGTAAAAAAAGTAAAGAAGAATCGCGACGAAGTCCTTTTGTAAATGGTGATATAGAGTTTATTCGAAAAACATCCCTATTTAAATGCTTAACAGTTATTGCTCGTTTCATCGATCATTGACAGTTAGTGTCTAAGTCTAAGTTATAAAGAATATATTCCAGTATTTAATATTAATTTTATATTCGTGTCGCCAATTATACATACTCTAAACTAATTTTTCCGTATTTAAGAAGAAGAAGAAGAAGAAGAAAAAATGATTTACGAGAGTTCCCTGCAGCGAGCGTCGAGAACCGATACTAAGTTTAAAAAAAAAAAGATCAGCATTGTGTCTTGAGAGCAACCGTAGCTGGAGATCAGTGGTAAAAAAGAATCGCGTTCTGGCTTTTCCAAAAATCGTTTCTCGAGACGTTCGTTCTTCACAAATAAATAGTTAAAATTCTATTCGAGTCACTCTTGTTCTCAATCCTTCCTTCGAAAATATATGAAATATATTCAGTGCGATATTTATGAAGCTCCGTCGTGACGCGAATAAGAAATTATTTATTTTCTATGTCTACCCTTGATTCTAATAAATGTAACTATCCATTCGGCTAAAAGAAATTCTCGCTACACGTTTATTTCTCCTGTATCTGAAATATGTACGTTCATTATTTCTATTGTATGTGAGATTCTTCTCTACTATATCAAAGGCATACTTCACTTATCGTGCGTGACGAAGCGACACAGTTTGTATAAAATGTTGATATTAAGTTAATAAATTGTTCCCACATATTAAACGACCGATTGGTTCTTGATTCTTCTAACATAGAATCGTTAAATTTTTCGAATCAGAATTTCACGCATTGATTTCTTTCAGATATCTACGTGTATCATTGATCGCGTTTTAATTTATTATTTAAACAATATATTTTATTAGGAAATATACTATTTGCATATTATAGCAATGTAGGCGTAAGTTTTGAATTCATTGATACATTTTACTTATAAATATACTTTTAAATCAAATTATTTTTAACTTGTTATATGTCAGAAATCTTAGAATACTAGTCAGTGATTTATCGTTTTTTTTTTTTTTTTTAAAGTTATGAGTATTGTTTTATTTTACTTTTTGAAAATTTTCTAACGAATCAATATTATCGAAGTAGGAGGGTCATATCGATTAATGAGAACATAGCAATTTTCATTTTTACAAGCAATATTTTTACATAAATTGTTATATTATTTTCATTAGAGTAAAATAATCAAAAACGTAATAACGATATCAATCTTTCTTGTTGTTCATTATTTAAATATTACATTATTATAATTAAATTTGCAAAATAGTGTAAAATGTATAAAAGGAATATTAATTTGTTTACAAAAGAGCTTATACGTATCGGTACAAATCGTTTATCTACACATGGAAACTAATGCATATTTAATACAAGTAAAAATTAAATATATTTTCAACTTAAATATTTTTAGTAAAAATTTTGGAAGTACTTTTTTGAGAAATTTCCTTATCCATTACAGATACACAGATTTATGTAAAAAATAATGTATTTTAAGCACACCTTTCAGGAAGATATGTTTTATAAATAATTGACATGTTTTTACAATGTACAACCTTCCGGCAAGACTTTAAGATGTAGGCACACTTCCTGTAGTAAATTTTTTAGTACTCTTGCCTGGTTCTCTGAACTCTAAAAAAACATATTTCATATTATATTTATTTAAAAAGTTCTAAGATCATTTCGCACACCTAATTATTTCTTTTATATATATTACGTAACACTTGGATAACTGTTAAGTTTTTTCAAAAAATTGCAAACTTACATCATCAAGTACCACAGTTGGTATGAAAGAAACTCTTGGCGACAAGGAATTTGTTAACTCTCCGTATTTAGCTAGGAGTTCTTTGCCTTTATCTCCAGTGGAACACTTTAAAATGGTATTATAATCTAGATTCATCTTCTCTGCGCATGTTTTCATAATATTTACTGGCTTTATATTATTTTTAATCATGCAAGTTATATATTCTAATTGCACAGATGAATTTTTTATAATATTTATAGAACATGCATGAATAATGTTTGCTTCGCATTCAGGAGGTCCATGTTGACACATGAATTTGTAACCATCTTCTGTTTCCGTTGTCTGCAAAAAGGTTTGAACTTGGTGGATAGTTTTTAAAATCTGTACATATCTCATCCTTGTTGAATATAGCTGAAGTTTACACAGTAAAAAAAATAACATGTGCAATCTATTTGACTTTACTTTTGAAATGTCAATAAACTAAATTCTGGATATGTATTTTCTATTATAATAGGATTAATTGATTTTTAGAGCATTAAAATCATTTTTCTTTTCTTTATCTTTTTGACTTTTTTAAAACATACAAAGTATGCTGCTGAGCTTATGTGTTTCCATTAATAAATAAGAATTGTACACTTAATGAAATGATCATCTAAAGCAATGATCAACTAAAGCTAAATTTATAAATTCTGCAGCTTAGTACTCGTTCTATGCTCTTAGATAAAAAATGTAATACTTGTCTTAATAATACTTGTCTTCTTTATTTTATAAAATGTCTTACTGTAGCTTTCCCATAAGGTATTAATTCCACTCGTATGTTATGTGAAATCTTTTGATATGTTGGCAATAACTGTTTAACGAAGAAACTACGTGAATCTGGACATAACGCTTCGTAGTATACTACTACGTGAACTTTTTGACTCGTCCCCTCATCTTTTTGGTTTAATGTTACTGGTTGGTTGTCCTGAAGCTGTGCTATACATAACTTAGCAGATATCCGCGAAAATCAAGAAAGATGTGTAATTATAATTAAAATTTGTATATAAAGCACCTATATACAAATAGAAAAACAGCTAACGTTTGGCAAGAACGTACTACTGAACTTTAAAGCCAAAAATATTAAAAAGGATATGTCTTTACAATGTTCAATAAATGAAAAAAAAATTGCAGCCAAATTAAATACAGTGTTCGCCATATGTTCAATAAATAAAAGGTTATACGTAATCACTATATATTATAAACCTCGTTTTAATTTAAAAGGTACAGATCAAGTGCAATTAACTGCTGCAAATGTAAATATAATTCTAAAAGGTTCAAAAGTACATATGTAACGTAATTGATTATACATAAGACAAAAAAAAGAACAAACAAAATTAAAACATTGAAACTGCTTCGCGATGGTTACACATGCATGTGCATTTTTACCTTCTATGACAGATTTCTCTTGTGCGAAGCTTAGCCAAACTTTTGACGACTGCCAGAGAAGCAAGGCTGATACAATAATCAATAGTATCCTCCATCGAAAATTTCCTAATCCCATTATCTACAACCGCAATATCTACCACGCCGATAACTACAGGATAAATTTTACTTATGATGTAACAATTTTGAGCAGCTAAACGAAATATCAGTGGTGTAACATTGCAACGAATATGGAAGTAAATACGTTGACATTATTTCGTATGACCTACTCTGACACTTCTTTCAAACTGATGACAAATATTGACGTATACGATAGGATAACATTCGTGATCGCCTTTTTTTTCTGATAATCGCGTTTGGATTATCTAATCTGATCTAATCTCTTAGATCTGAAATGTCTTGAAAGATAAGACCAAACTGGTATTTGATAGGTTAATCGAAATATAGAAAGATCTAATTTAAAATTGCTTATAATTTTATCTAAAGAATGTAACACATGAGTAAATAATATATCATAATTATATATATTACAATATTTATGAAGACTTTACATACATAATTATTTGAATGTATATAACATAAATATTTGAAAATATTTGTAAGATCATCGAACTAATTGTATTCGCTTTATAATTACACAAATTTAACCAAGTTCTTATTGAAAGTTGAATGAAAACTATTTCAAATAGCAAAATATTTTTATTTACAATTATCGAAGGTGTTACTGACATGAAATTGAATTAAAAATACTGTCAGTGGAAAATACAGTGGAAAACATTTATTGGCTAATATTTTCAAGTTCTTCCAAAAACGTTTTACATTTTCCTTTAAGAATTTTAATAGCTTCCACAAATAACACAGCTGGAGTTAACGTTCCCACGGATTCAATAGTAACTATAAATGGTATGAAAAAATTATTAAGATACATGAAGTTTGTTTAAAAAGGAACAAAAAGCACAAAATTAACTGCTACTTACAAATGACATGGTTTCGTACCCTACTTAAACGTACGCATGATTTGAGGTCTTCGTGCTGAAACACATTTCTAGAACAACTATCGTAACGAGGGTTCTTCACCCTCGCTTCACGTGAATCTGGATCGCCAGGCTTATGTTCAATAATTTCTATTACACCGATGCTGAAACAGTTTTTTAAGCGCTCCGCCATTTCACCTTTAACTGGTTTTATTAGTTGTATGTCTGGTAACAATCTGTATGATGCTGTAGCTAAATTTGAATTATAATAAAACATTAATAAATAAAATAAGTAAATATTCTAGTTACTATTAATTAAATAATGTATAAATAGCTTCATGGAAACTCTTTTATACTTCAACTTGCCTACAGGAGAAAATTTGGCATGATCTTTTCCAATTCCTTTAACTGCATGCATAAAAGCATGTATTTCTTGACCAGGACGCATTTTGCATATCAAGATATCATTTTCTAAAACACCTAATTGTTCTGCTCCTCGAGGGTAAAGTTCTGCTTGGCGTCCAATTGGAACCCATTTAATGTCTTTACTATATACTATGAAGAAAGTCTTTCTTATTTATTATATTTTTTTAAAGTTATTTTTCTACTTTCTAACAAGTGACTTAAATTTGTATCAGTGTCTACAATGAATGTGATATTTATATTATATGTATACAGAATCAAGTGCACCCATACCCAGTGAAAATTCAAAGTCAATTTTCTCGTTAATAAAGCCTCGCATGAAAAATTTTTATTTTATATTTTTAACTTATTTTTTCATGTAGAATCACCCCCTTTTTATATGTACTTTGAAATATTTATATACCATTGCTATTCTTATACATGTCAGTTGTTCTTCTAGAATCTTTGGGAGCTTGAGGATTCCAGGTGCATGATACCTTAAGTTCATATCTGAGTGTGTCTTGATCGCTAACTTCATCTTCATCTTTAGCAGTGGATGAAGGATATTCGAATAGCCTGGGATCAGCTCGAAACGGTATGAGACCCAACCTGTTAAATCAATTTATATTTTCTTGGAATAAAAAATGAATTATACTTCTTATTGGCTTTAAAAAAACTTGATCATAGTGTAAACACACTTTTACTTTCATAATATTTCCAGACCATTTATTGTAGCATAGACAAGTTTTTTTCAACACAATATATATAGAAGTACTCTTTACCTATGAGCAAGAACTTCGTCTTGGATCAAGCTTGTGTTATTTAGAATATAAACTTTTTCTATAGCCATGGTTGGTACTTCACTCAGAAGAACTCTACGAAATGCATTAGCAAAACCAACAGGATAACCAATTAAATCAAATTCTAATTCACGTTCATCTTCAGATTCCCTGACTACCTGTATTTTAAATTCCTGAAAATAATATAAGACTATATAGCGCAAGACAGATATTTAATGAAACGAGTTAATAAATAATTATTGGTGTATAATGAATTATATTAATTCTTATTTGAATTAAATTATAGAAACTCTAAGAATGAAAGATTTTGTAAAATTATTTAATAATTATATAAATTATATTAAATTAATTCCTTTTTAGTTTCGGTATGCAATGATATGTATATGAAATTTTTAATCGGTTTACTTTTTTAAAATTTTGTAAATTCCAATCATGTTGTGGTTGGTAATTTGTATAGTCGGAAGCCTGGGGAACAAAATATTAATAATTAGTTTTCTCACACAAACTTGATATATTTCTACGTGTCTGAGAAAACTTACATTAGGTATACCATATTCTTCGAGAATAACACGAGATTTTCGACTTTCATCCATAATTAAATATTTGTTATGACATCGAGGTTACCCGCAAGAAACGCATGTGGTATGCAAAGTATACAGCAGATGCAGTGATGGACATTCGTGGGATTTTTCCGGATCATGCGCATTAGAGCGAGCGTTGAAGTCCTCACTGCTGTATATACTTACTTAGAATTTAGGGTACCATTGGATCCCAATAAGAAACAAAATATAATGTCCTCTTCTTTTCCTCGATGATTCCTGACGTGGACGCCTGCGGTTCATTATCCATTTTTTTTTTAATTTTCCCTAATATTACACTCACAAACACTAACACTCTTGTACTTAATTTGTCCGTTAAAAATGTACAGACTTCGCGAACACGCAAGAGTTGGAGAGATTGAAAATCTAACTAACTAAACTAACTGATCGCGAACTGCCACCTGCTGTACCATTCCAGTTCTTCGAATATCATGTTCTTATAATATCAGAAGTAAAATTCGAACCAAATTCGATTAGTGTCACCTCCTCGTTTGTCATGATCTCCTCATACAAAAGGTAAGTTTCAAGCAAAAAATAAAAATTATGATACCAACTCGAACATTACGTTCTCCTGATACAAGAGGTAAGTATTTATGCTACTTCTTTGAGTATCATGTTCGCCTGATACCAGAATAAAAATTTGTCATGGCTTTTAATTGAATATCGATACTTACCTCTTGTATTAGCAGAGAACGTGTTGATCGAGAAGGTATCATAATTTTTAATTCTATCTCGAAACTTACCTATTGTATCCGGATCTCGTGAACAGCGAAGAGATGTGTCAGGGAAAGGAGGGAAATTAATAGGAAACATTCTAGAAATTGAAGAGAAATAAAGGGAACTGTCTGGAGCCCTTATGATTTGTTAAGAGATATTAGGGGCAGTTGGGAGGTGTTAGCGGGTGTTTGGAGATGATAGAGAGTGTTTGAAGGTGTTAGAGGGTGGTAGGAGTTGTTAGTGTATATTAGGAGCTGTCAGGAAATGTCAGGAAGTGTAAAGGAGATGTTAGATTATGTTAGAAGGACGAGACCAGCAGATGTAATATATCGAATCCTCACATTTTTAGCTAATGAAAATTTTGTGGGGTATGACTAGTGACATCACAATATCCCTAGTTTTAATACTAGTGGCACCATCAGTGGGAAAACGTCCAAGTTTGTAGACAAAAATAGTTTCCACTGTTCCTGTAAGATAGCACCACTGATACCTTTTAATCAATTATTCTTTATTTTTTATAAATGTATAATTAATACAATTCTATGCTTTATAATACTACAATATATCAATTAGTATGTCAAATTTATTGTTCTTATGAATAATAATTATCATCCTTTAGTTAGTGGCGCTATCTAGCAGCAACAGTGAGAACTATTTTCCCTACAAACTTGGGCATTCTTCCACCGATGGCGCCACTGGTATTTTTTCCCATTTTTTTTTAATCACTCTCAGCACTTTATTTGTGACAAAATTATGTACTCTATATAATGCCCTCTTTTCTACTAAATAACTCTCATAAAAACTTTTTTTGTATGCCTTTATCCATCTTAAGATATTTTAACCATTTTATATTGTTGCTAGCATTACACTGTTGCTTTGAATCTACTAAATGTTAAACATTTCTATTGTGTATGAGTAATAAATATAAAACTAAAAGTAAATAGAATTATTTATTTAATTTGGCAGTTAACCATAGTTTTAATTAACAAATACATCAGTCCTGTAAAGTTTTGAATGATTTATTTCGATCTTGTGATTTATAATTGCTGTATTTTTAAACATTCAATCATCTGCAACAAATTCGTTTCAACATAAATTCGAGCTTATGTTTTTAAACGAATTATGCAGCTGATTTTCATGCGATAACCATCCTTCTTATCTATATTCCAACACTATTGTGTACCAATCGTATGACAAATATCAGATGTTTAATCCAATGCAGCAGCACCAGAAATAATTTCAATTAGTTCCCTAGTAATTACAGCTTGTCGGGTACGGTTGAATGTTAGAGTTAACTTGTCTATCATTTCTCCTGCATTCTTGCTGGCATTGTCCATGGCTGTCATACGACTGGACTGTTCACTGCAGGCACCTTCTTTCATAGAATAGAACAGCGAAGAAGCCAGAGAGAATTCTAGGTAACTTTGAATGACTTCTTCGTCAAGAGAGTCATATACAGACAGTTTAGGTGCAGTGACCACTGCATTTTTATCAAAAAGAGGCAATTGATCAACAGCATACGACACTACCGATTTGAATCGATTGTAGACAATGCGTCCAGAGCCAAAGCTGTACCTGTAAATATTTAATAAGTGTTACGTGCTAAGCTTTAGAAAAAGTACAAAGATTACATGAATGATATTTTACATTTATTATATAAACTATATCAAAATTAAAATAAAAAAATACATACCCGCTGTTCATAACTTCAGTTGCCACTTTAGCAGCATCATTAAACGTGGGCGGCTTCCGACCAACTTCAGATGCAACAAAAAGTATATTATCGGCAAACATGCGCGATAAAATTGCTCGTGATTTTTCACCGATGCATACAATTTTTGTGTTTTCACGCTCTGTGGCATCTGCTAATAGAGAATCCCTAATGTTACGGGAAACTCCAGTGTGTACAGCACCACACAAACCGCGGTCGCTTGTTACCGCTATAACTAGCTTTTTTGGTTCATCCGCTGGTGCCTGAATTTCTGCTTGTTCGTAAAACGTTTTTGTACCAACACCCATCGGACGAGCTTGTTTTAAATCACGTTCTGCTCTACTATATTTAGCAGCAGACACCATTTTCATAGATTGGGTAATCTTTTGAATATTTTTAACTGACTTCAATCTTATGGAAATGGCTTTAAGGGTTGCCATGCCGCGTTGTTGTTGCTGCTGCTGCTGCTGCTGCTGTGCAGCAAGTCGCACGATCATTGTCATACGATTAGAGAACATTTTGAAGGTGGTCGATGGCCCTGTGAATTCACATAAAAGAATTATATATACTTTTGATTAGGATCCTGTATTATAGATAGTCAAGCATAGTTGATTCATTTATCTTTATTCTTAAAATTTAAATATTTCTTAGGTGCAAACATTATTTTTTTATCTCATTATTTAAAAATACTTTAAAGGTAAAATTATATAATTAATATTCTAAAAGTAAAACTATTCAGATCTAATGTTACATCTACAGTGAGTATTATAATATATGATACATACGATATACATATATAAGCTACAAGTTTTACTTTAATGTATTAATGTTAAAATTTTATAAAGGAAAAATAATTTAAGTCATTGAGGACATAATATATAAAAAAAAATAAGGGTGTTAGTATTTAGAATAGAATTTATAATTTACTTGTGACATCTTTATACTTCCCCTAAATATTATCTAAAAGTATGAAATAACATTTTAGTATAATACGTATTCAAATACTGTATTTGTAATAACTAAAAAATAATGAATTCATTAAACATATAATACCACCATAATATATCAAGCTCTACAAAAATTAAAATTGCAAAGGAATACAAATTATTGTTCACAAAGTGACCAACATAATCAAAAATAAATTTAACTTACCATCATTGTCATTCAATATTTGAAAAATGAAACAATAAATTGTAAAAAAAAATATATTAATTAAATTATAAATGTAATATACATAAAAGTAAAATATGTTTCCAGTTTTATTATAATTAATGTACAGTAGCATATACTATGTTTTATATGTTTTATACTATGTGTTCATTTTGATTACAATTTTAATAAAATTTACATTCTTATATATAAATCATTATTACTGAAATATTATAAACCAATTAATTTTATTAAACTTAATTTATTATATGCTAGAGATAGTAACTATTGCATTATTGCGAGAAACACATTGCTCATTTCCCATTATTGATTGCATTACAAAATTATAACTTAACAGAGATGAAATTTATAAATTCGAAATGAAACAAATAATAATCAACGTGTTAAAAGTATAATGACAATCAAACTATCGACAAATGTAAGTCATTTTTTAAGTCAATGGAATATTATCTCATTTATATAATCACAATGGAGACCACACAGTTATGCTTACAGTTAATTTCAGTTATCATATATTCGTTGATGTAACTCGTTGCATTACGTACCAATCAATTATAAAAATTAGTTTATTTGTAACATCTGTTATATGTTATTGAGTTTATTGTGACGAATTGAACTCACCGCACGACGTACGACAATAAGAGAAAAGTTGAAGAACCAGTGTTAGGTGCGACAGGGATGGTTACAGGCAGTTACAGGACATCAAGTCCCTCATACCAAGTGAGATTCGTATGTGTGTGTAAGCACTATTAAAGACGATCGATAGGCCATCTATACGTACAAGTTAAATGACACTAGCTAGGGACTTTAATGCATACGGAAACTTCTATCGTTGTGTTCACTGTTCAGTGATAGGCAAAACCCTAGGCTTCGGATAAATCTGAAATTTGCCGATATGTCTATCTTCTTTCCTCTTTCGAACATTTTCCAAAGAAGGAAAAGAGACAAACATATTGGCAAACTGCAATAGAAAATTAATTTCATTCGTAAATTATTTTGCTCTTCCTCCTTCTAATTACAAAAATGTAGATGTATGCATAAACGATATACGTTTACCCTGGCAGTAGTCTTAGCGTTGAGAGGCGCGTACTTAGCTCTTCGTTTTAATCATTATATAAAGCCAAGGGTATTCCCACCACTTTTGTCCAAAATGACGTCACATTCATGTAGAATCAGAACGAATCGGATAGAATCGGTAGCGTAGTTTGTCACGATTGTAGCGTGTAAGCGTCTGTAAGCGTCATAAACAGTCCCAAATGAACGCACAATAATTTTTATGATCCTGTTCAAATGATGGAAACAGAGGCAGAGAATTAACATTAATTATACAGGAGTTGTTCAACCTAAAACAGGCCACCTGAACATCTCTTTCAATTGTTACGATACACCAAATATTTTATAACGCATGGAATTTGAATGATATGAAAGTACGCTGCAACAATTTCTTGTTCCTAAATGTATCATGTTTTGATAGATTCTAAGGTCATCGATGTTTTTTTCGCTTATAAATGTATGTTTTTTTCTATCGCACTCTCTATCGCTATTGAAATGATAATTTGTAAATGTAAACAAACGTGTTTGTTATCGCAGTATGAATGATCCCTAACAGACCAGGGACATTTAACTCCTTGCCGTTCAAAAAGTTCAATCTTTTATAACTCTTTACTATCCTTTTTTTCCATTTTATTCAACGTTAGATATTTGTTTTAACTGTATCCAAAGGTACTCTGTATCGAAAATAAGACACGATTACTATTAATAAAACTAAGACATGTTCACTTCAAATGTACATTTATTAACAAAAAATAAACTAGAAACATGATCAAACGATATAAAATAAAATCATAATGCTCGTACGCAAATAATATAAAAAAAAAACGTAAAAAAAAAATACAAAGTTAATAAAGTTAAGCAACAGATCCATATTAGACGACGACTTTATTTTGTTTGCCATGGCAACAGATAAATGGATACCGTTACGATACAATAATTTATATTCTCGCCTTACCAGCGCGCCGGATGTTTGCGCGAGACGAATACAGTAATTTCTGCTTTCAAATGTTAGGTTTTATACCGTGAAGACGTTCCGTTCCGGACCAATTTTAGGTTAATTTTTATTCAGACTGTAATGCTTGTACGTGCTTCCTAAACAAGCTTCCATTGCGAGTTCTAGTTTCCCATTAGCAATGCCAAATTCCAACATCTCAAAGCAAGTTGCTGTTGAGTGATGAGGATGATCCCACCAAGATCATGCAGGAATATTTGAACGTGTTCTCAGAGCAGTCAAGACGCATTTCTTTAGATGATGTGACCCTGGCTATGGAACAACTCTATAAATCAAACCAAGAGTGGTCTGGCCAAGCACGGAACGTATTAGAGTCATAAAATAATCCTTCCCCCCCCCCTTCCTTATGTCTTTATGGGCTTCAGTTTGCGATAAATATTGCTACCTGAGTCGTTCCAGAGAGAATTGACAGTTCCAATTTTGTCATTTGAAAGCAAAAGTTACTATACGTTGCGGCTATGTACTATAGTGACCATTTGCAATGGTAGCCTTGATAAACATCCACAAAAGTAGCCGCTCATAGCGACAAGGTTAATAATAGCATCTTCTTTTCACCGCTGAGTTTTGATCTTTACATTGTAGCTAACGTTGACTTTCCACATTGTTCGTGACTTTGCTTCCCATTTATTTTTTCTTGTTACTATTGTATCTGTATATAATAAAGATTTATTATTATTATTATTAATACTCTATAGCGATATGTCCACTTTGTGTTAGAATTGTGCCGAATACTTGTAATTAAAATAGGCATTATTCATTTTTGGTACTGCAAATTATAACTATTTTTAAAATGTTCTTTTTACTGTTAAAAAATTTTTTTATAATTTTTTGTATTCAGTATTTTAGTATATAAAGCGATATTGTCAAATAATTAGTAAAATGAGATATAAGACTTCAATTTTTATTATTATAAAAGATCTTGATGGGTATTTAATATTTATTCCACATGTGAATTATTATCAATGTAACAATTCATATTTAAAAAATTTTAGGTGTTTATTTATTATTCAGACTATGAAGTTAAAAATGTTACCGTTCCATGTGACACGTTATTTTATTTTAATAAACATTAAAAAAACATTTGGGTATGCAAATTAAAAATTCTTTGAAAATTTATATGCTATGTTTTTTACACTTTCGTAAATAAATCTTCATATATTTTAAGACATAACTGTATAAAAGATTACTTGCCTAAACTTTATTGAATATCACAATATTTTTTAAATACTTATAGACCCTTCTTTACAGTTTGGTTATATTCGTATAATAAATATAAATTAGATAAATAAAAAAAAAAATCATTCTTACTCCATTATTGGGGATACATCTTTAGAACAGCAATGCAGATTTCTATTGGATCTGTTTCAAACGGGTGAATGAGCATAGCAGCCCTTACATGTTCTTCAGGAAAAATATTCGCCAAATGATAATGTATCTTAGTTCTAGTGTCCAGAAATTCTTTCAATACGTCTGAAGGCATGTTCGAGTACAAAGAAGATGCAACAGGATTCAATTGTGGGTCTGAGGCACCCAATCGTGGATTTGATCCTGACGATGCGCTCATGCTTGAATTATTTGGTGGCCAAGCTTGATAAGAATCTGGCGCCGAAGCAATACGGGTTACATGTTGATGACATTGTCGTGCTTCCGAATGATCCCAACTGAATAATTAAAGCATTAACTATATTAAACATTTATAATAATTAAATATTTTTTAGAAAAACAAAAATAAAGTTTAAAATACGGGTAAAATTTTATTCTTTTTATCAAATTAAATTCATAAAACTACACAGGAGTACAATTATAAGACCCTTGCACTTTTTTGTAATTCCGAGCATCTTATCTTATGAAAAGCTTGGAATTACAAAAAAGTGTGTAGGTCTTATAATTTTGCACACTATTGTATGTTTCAGCATTTAGAAAGAAATGTAAAAATTCAACACTCACTTCATTGGAGCTCTGTAAGGTGATTCGTTACTCGAATGTCTAGTTAATGGTCTATGTTGCGATCTAGAAGTTGTGATAGAAGATACTGAACTAGCTGATTGTGATACCGACTTTGTTTGAGATGATTGCTGATATTGCCGCAATCGGCAAAGTCGAGGATCACAGACTGGATTCAATGTTAATTGCCTTTGAAGTTTTCTATGAGGATTTTGTAGTTCTACCTCTGGTTTATTTAATCTTCCTGCTGACCACATGGAAGAATGATAACCTATTAACGAAGGTTAAGGTAATTATATTTTTAAACGCAGTATGTTCCACGAACTTTGATCACTTGAATATCTTGAATCTCTTGAAAATTTTGTACGAAACATTTTCGCGTTATTGTTTCAAATAACAAAGGTATTCAAGTGATCAGAGTCCGTGAGACACTGTATAATTATTAATAAAAAAAAAAATAATATATCATTTTGCAGTTCAAAAGCAATCCAGAAAATCATAAATCACAAGTAAATTAATTGTCTTAATTTACTCATAAAAATATAGGAGTATATTTAAATATATTGTCCACAAAGATATAACAATATTTTCGTCTCCAACTAAATAAACTTACAACATAAGTTTGTAAATATTAAGCTATTTTCCTAGAAATAATTTTACGTAGTGTTCTAAAAGAGGTTCAGATTTACATACAAATATTTATAACAAAATGTCTGTTACCCTGAGAACTTGTAGTCGAGGGTACTTGAGATCCATGCGTGCCAGGGTTTATTGGTTGCTCGACTGTAACATTTTCTACAGATTTACTTTTTATAACCGAATGCAATGATTGAGCGCTAGCGGTTATCGTCGATCTGGTCTTACACAATGGTTGATGCTGAGGTATTTTGGAAGGTACGCTATTTGATATAACAGAGCTCGAACTTACACCTCTTGTTTGAAGATGCTTTTGTACATGTTCAACTAATTTCTCTGTAACTGACTTTTGAGGGTGAGGACCTCTTTCTGGATGTCGAAATTTACATTTATTTCCATAAGTACATTTCTGTAACAAAGAAAAATTACTTACACCGCTACGTTTGTGTTTCGATATTATTGCTAGAATTTTCATAGGGAGGTAAAGTCCGTTGCTCAGGAGTTGACGAGGCACTCAATTGGCTGAAACTTCTCTCAACTATTCATAATTTACCATATAAAATTTTTAAGATGCATGGTTTTCGACGGCGAAAGGTGTTAAATGGAATTTAAAAAAAGTTTTACATTATTTTGAAAAAAAATTAAGAAACGAATTAATTGGATCGCAAAATTTATACTCTTGTTTGTTCGATAACTTTTATATACGTGTACGACGCTATATAGGTACACAAACACGCATTTCACCTATCGTGCGGGTGACCGCGAGTGGCGCTAGCCGAACCAATTTTGAGACCAACAAGTTTTAGTTTTAGTTGAGCGAGTTCACCGGTAAGTCGGAGGCATACGGCCAGTCTTAATCTTTTGTATCTTTTTCCTTTAGGAGTATCATCGGTTTTGCAGTTTGGTTTGTTTGTTTTCCTTTACGCGTGTATTCAGCCAAGTGTTATTATTTCGATTTACGAAAGTGTGTGGCTGGAATTAAAAATACCAGATACTGAAGATATTTATGTTCAATTAATTTACGTGTTAAACCCCGTGCCACCATCCTGAGACTGTTTCCTTACACAATTTTCTAAATATCAGGTTTTGAAACCAGTTAAACTAGAACACCCCTTAAAAAGTTATTAAAACAATTATTTTTGACACAGGATTTTTTTAAATAAAAGATATATACGGACTTTTTAAGCAACTTCTATAAAAAGAAAAGAAAAGAAAGAATAAATTTCCACATACTTTT
This sequence comes from Hylaeus anthracinus, assembly GCF_026225885.1. Classification (NCBI taxonomy): domain Eukaryota; kingdom Metazoa; phylum Arthropoda; class Insecta; order Hymenoptera; family Colletidae; genus Hylaeus; species Hylaeus anthracinus. The sequence continues at coordinate 2,914,853 of NW_026534341.1, read as the reverse complement.
GCATACGGACAAGGTGGGGCTGGATCAGACTTTTTTGGGATAATCCGCAAGAAATTCTCCAAAGTCGGTCCGCTTCTGCCTAATGGATCATCTGGTGGCATAAAACGATCATTTACGAAAGTGTACATTAAAATCCTCTCTTCTATGACTTTCCGAAATTCTGGATTCTCCTGTGCCAAATCTCTATAGTTATCGTTGCTGACGACGATACCATCAATTTCTGCTGCTAATTTTAGGATATACCGATCATCGTAACAAACTAATCTCTTACCGCCAACTAATCTGAAATCAAATATTAGAAGTTATTTAAATTAAATTAATAAAAATATATATGAAAATTTTAAACAACGATGTTTGTTTAATTTTATAAGTGGTTTAAGAAATAATTAGTGGGTACCGATATCATTGAATCAATTTGTTAAACGCAATGGTAAACGTTTCAAATATTTGTCTGTGTATAGTAATGAACATCAATAAATAATCTATATAGCGACATACTAACCGAGATGGTGTGAAAACTAATAAACGGTCCCTTTCTAATTCTCCTAGAATTTCCTGATCAGCGATTGGATTATCAATTTTAGAAGCCTCTTTCCTCCACTTTGGTACGAACACAGTAATTTCTTCATGTCCTCTTGCTTTAAACCAGTCTACGCAAATTTTAATTCCTCTACAAGAAAATACTTCTTTGTTCCCATGGCTCATCGCCACGTTGCTTCCATCGATAACGACGGGTCTGAGACTAGTAGAGCATCCACTGCTCACATCTGTCACTGCATCAATATCTAGAACATTTTCCGACTCCTCTGGAGTATCAACTGACTTTTGAGAACTATTAGCACCGAGCTTTATTAATTCGGCTAAAAGCTCATTTTGCTCTGGATCCGGACCCAACTTCTGCAAAGCTGTTTGGACTAATCGTTCGGTATAACCAAGCTTCAGCGCAAACTCTACTCGAGCTGTGTAGCCTGGAACATAAAAGTTTTGTTTATTTGTAACGTTAAATAATCACATGATATTCGTTAACGTTACATGAATTATCATTAAAAATAATTTTATGTAATTATAATTTTGTACAACATAATACAAGATAAAGGGAGTATAAAATATTAATGTTGATAATAACCATTTGGGATAGTGAGTTTTAATTTGTTGGAAATAATCACTATAATACAAAGAAAGTAATGTAAAATCTTATGATAAGTACTCAACATTTAACATGACGTACAAAAGTTTCTGGACATACAAATTTTTTATCTTACATTTTAAAACTAATATTTAAGGAGGTATGCTTACATAGGAGAATTCAAAATACACATACAGGGTGTCCCAGAATTAGTGTAAAAACCGAAAATGGGGGTAGCTGAGACGATTCTGAATCACAATTTCCTTTGAAAAAATGTTGGATGGTGCTTCGTTTTTGAATTATTAACGAAAAGCTATCGACCAATAACAGCGTGCAAAAACCTAGGTCTAAACTTACTCAGACAGTATTTTCGTGTAGACAGCATATGCATTACCAAGTTTATCACATTTCCCATTACGAGTTGGGGATTATATAAAATCACAGGTGAATTTGATAAATATTCCAGAATTTATCACATTGACCAACTTTAGTGGGGATTATGCATAATCACTGCCTTTATCACATTCACTGTGGCATGTAGATTAACTGTATGCAATATTGTCCCCCCCCCCCCCCCAAAAAAAAACTACTAGATGGTAAAAAGAAGTTCATAATTTTTTCAGGTATTCAGGTATTCAGAGGTATTCAGGTTTCAGAAGTGTACGATAAATAAAAAAAAAAAGAAAAAAAAACAGAAGCAGGTGATTGAGGACAACTCACCGAGGAGAGTAGTAAGAAAGCCGACCTCGAATAGACTCAACTATTTATGATGGCCTGTCATATAAAGAAGTTTAGAATCTTCAGTTGGAACACATCAATGCCAGGAGAGGAGAAATCCCTAAAATGTTAGAGAAATTTGTGATAGGTATGTGCATAGTGTCATGACAAAAATCTAAAGATGACTTTAAAGTGCATGTTTCTGAATATTTGATGTAAACAAAAGCGTAGCAGGAAAAGCGATTACATCAACAATTCATCGAATGAAAGCTTCAATTTCAAGGTTTTAGTATATTTATTGTACACGCAATCCTTATTTACAACTGATCTGCACACAGGTTGGTCCTTCTTGGATTAAATTTAATTTTATGAAATTCAATAATTTTACAATTTATAATAATATTTTATGTATAATGTTTAAAGACGTCAATATATATTTCGGAAATGTGGTTTAACAATTGTTCCTAAGGTGCCTTGGATAAGATGCGTATAATAAAAATATTAGTACCTTTAAAAATCATTGATGCATAAATTTAAATGAATGATGATGAATTCCTTGTCTAATATGTATTAGGTCAACTCATAAATAAGGTCGTTTTCCGACGTTAACTTTCAATGAAAGAAATTGAAACCGTTTAATTTAATCATAAACGTACTATCAATTCCGTTTCTATAATCTTTCCCCATATTTTAGTTATCTTATTAATTTCATCTTTTGAGAGTGAATCCTCCTACCTACTGATCGAATGGAATGGTCCATGAGTCCAAGGCGAGTAGGATAGCCATAGGATAGCTGTAGGGTAGGAGTAGGAAACCGACCCTGGAGTAGGAAATCGAACAAAGCTTGCAAACAAGCAGCTTGAAAACTCATCACTACGGTCATTCATACCCCATGTCATCATTGGTGCTCCTATCTCACGTTTGACATCAAATTTTGTAGTCGAGGATAAAGGACAAGACAACAGGACTCGAATTTGGGATCTTCAAGTTTGATTAACGATAACTTTCGTAATGAGCCATCAGAACGCCACTTATGTATGTATATCCTGACTTCCTAGACTATAAGATATAAAATATTTCATAACATACAGAAAACATGAAGGAAAGCTCACATAAATATATGTCCTACTTGTTCTTGCTCTCAAATTATAATCATCTTTATCGTCTAGTAGGGTTTTCAAGGTATAAGACATAACAATTGAACTATACATTGGAATAGCAAGCGAAAATTATTCCAATAAAGAAGAAAATTTGTTTAATCAGTTTTTTTTTTTGCGTAAAGGATTAATATAGTCGACGTTTGAGCGAAAAATCCTCTACTTGTTATAATTTCTACATATACACATATGTATTTAATATTATACCTGGACTCTGAATAGGTGGACTTCCTTGAACTGTGACATATTCTGCAAATTCTGCAGCTAAGGTGTCTGAGATGGTCCTAGATACATCTGAGTGGCTTGAAGTGGACACCTGTAATTTAAAAGTCAAGTGTTACGAGTCAATAGTGATAAAATAGACCGTATTTAGAAACCCGTTATTCAATTAATTACATCAAAAATTATAAATCCTCATAATGTATGCAAGAAATACCAACCCCTTTTCTTTAAACGTAATTAAATGTTAAAATACTGAAATCTTTGCAACAACTAAAACACTCGTATTAATTTATAGTTTTGAATGAAAGAAGCAAAAATTGTATACTACTTTTTAAGACGAAATGAATATTTACATATAAAATATTTTTCTTTCAAACTACTGATTTCCAGTCGGTAAGATACCCGTATAAGAGAATATTTCTCCGCCGGTAATACAGAGCATTGCTAGTGAAACAGGAATCTGCGTAGTGTACAGCAGAATAATCTATCGGCAAAATAAGAAAGTCTATGGGTAAAACAGAGTATTCTTCTGATACGATAGAGATCTTCCTGAAAGAATTATCACCTGTAGGTAAACACTTTGTATATATTTGTTGAATTCTATTGAATTGTTATTATACTACATTACTTAATGTAGTATTATCTGAAATATTCTTGAATTTACCTGGAGTTCCACTGGCGAATGAGCATTCGTGGATGGAATCAAATCTTCGACTTCGTAATCGCTGTCATAAGAAGAGTCCTCTGCGTCAGCAATGCTTCCAGTTTCCAAAATGGTACAGTCCACGAATCTCTAAAAGCAAAACCAAAATGTCAATTCAGATTCAGAAGATGTCGATATAGACTTTTGTATAGTATTTTATAGATTGCTAAGTTTTCTTTAAATGCAAGTGTCAATTCCTGAAATCATAATTTGTATTAATTACTTTCACATAATCTATATGTTGTACCGTATTGTCTGTTGTATTGTTTTATTATATATGAAACACCTACACATATGCATATCTTATTTACTTACTTTTACACTTCTACACTTATTTTTTACTTTTATGTTATTATGTATATTTATTTGAATATATAATATACAATACTGTATATTGTGTATTGTACATTATACATACATTACATATTGAATATATAAAGTATATTATAAAAACGATACATTAAAGTCATTTCTATTTATTAATTTTAACACTTAAAATTTAGATAATACAATGCTGCAAAGTAGGATAAAACTTACTCATAATAAAGACACATTTTAAAAGAAATATTTAATAAAACAGTAACTAATCTTGTTTGCTCCGTTTGAGTTTCTGATGTATTTATATTTTTGTGTTCAATTTCAAATTCTTTCCATAAGACGTGGAATTATGGTAAATAGGCCGTGGCTCTTTTAGATCACTGGATACGATCGTTTCCAGAGATCCAGGTGAAAGTAAAGGGACGCGACAAGTTCTATTCTGTTATACAGAATTCTCCCACCTTACAAGAGAAAAATGGTTGTCTCACACACGGATTCAAAATAACTTTGAAAGTATCTAATATCAATTATTTAATTGAAGCTATTATCGTCCACTAATTATTCAATTAAACCTACTATCGTATAATCGTATTTGTTTATTTACAATAATTCTGTCGTCTGTATTATTTTTTTTTCTCGTTTCTCAGATAAGAATATTATTTCTTTCACAATACTGATTGTGTATTTATTTGCTGTAACGTGATTAATAAAAAATAAAGAAATTAATTTGCCACAGAAACGGGTAGCATAAAAAAAAATGGATTAAAAGATAATCAACTTTAGTTCAAAACAAGGATATATTTAAAAGAAGACGCAGTATAAGGAACCGTGCAAAGTTGAAACATTTAAAATGTACTTGTATTTAGAAATGATAGTGTGCGAAAGACTATCCTTAATGTTACTACTTCTTATTTGTTGATATAAACACTACTAAAGAATCTTACAATTACACATACCTATATAATTAAGGTATGGATTAATAAATAAGTGCAAACATAATAAATCCTGAAAAGTGGATTCAATTACTGTCATAATGGATTGATTAGTTCATCGAATGGAATCAAATTTCTGTTATATATTCATATAAATTACTTTTGTATAATAGTTGATGATTTTGTTAGGAGTGTAAGGAAAAATAAATCTTCCAAAGTAACTAGAAATTGGAATAATACATTCAAAATAAAAAACATAAGCAATGCAATAGTAGATTGGGAGAAACTTCATGTAAAACTTTCTTAAAGAAATTTGTCACTTCCGACCGAGATTCGCCGTTCTTTAAACTTTCTCCATTAAAACCAACAGCACTCATTCTACAAGTATGTCGTGAACATGTTGCTAGAGTAATATTAGCACAAGTAAACTTCATGTTCATTAGTTTTGGAAAAATATGGATGAGGAAAGAATTCATTGAGAATAGGCACAAAGTTTCATTATTGAAAAGAACAATTAAGAATTATGAGTAAGGATTCTGTTATTTCACATTGATACTGATACTTATTAATCTTTAATATAATTAGCATTTCTTTTTTTTACATTTTCATTATATTATGATTCTACATCTTCTATCGTCACCCTAAACTTTCAAAATGATACGTATTTAAAAACCTACAATTATGCAATACTTTTCATGAGCTTTTCTCATTCAGTAGACTGACACTTTTTGTATGCAAATGTTAATGATTTAATAAAAAATAATAACTTTTATTAAAGTCTTTCGTCCTATCATGCAAATGTACTATGATTCTCAATTATATAAGAATAAGTAATTGTAAAATTCTTTAGTAATGTTTCTATGAGCAAATGAGAAGTAACTTTTAGGAAAGTCTGTGTAATAATTATAAATAGTGTAGCCGACAGGCATTGTAGGTTGTAAGACTTAGGAGAGAAGGAGTCGTCGACGGCCTGAATAGCTTAATTGGTTAAAGCAGTCGCCTGGCAGGCGAAAGATCCGGGTTCGGATCATGATCCAACAAACCTGATCGCCAGATTCTTTTTTTTTCGCATCGATTAAGACGATACTTATATTAATCATTTTTAAACGTACTTTTAATTCCTTCCTCTAATAAACGAATTGAAAAGAGTTTTTAGAAAGGGAGAGATTCATGAAATGTTTTTATATTATACTACCCTACTAAATACCTCTTTGTGAATTTTTGCAGATTTTTCTACTGAACCAAAAAGAAGTTATGAATTATTAAAAAAAAACGTCGCTTTTTTTCCAAATAGCTACAGCTCTGTTCAAAATTGACCAAATTAGACGGTTTCTTTTTCAAAGTGTGAATTTTGGAATTAACTTTACGAAAAAAGAAAATACAAAACAAAGTATTTGAATTCATTTTCTGTACAATTTTTGGATTTTTCGGGAAAAATTTAAATTTTTCAAATTTCGCGGCCTAAAATTTTTTTCTTTTTCGTAAGTAAAAATGTTAGGAATTCAACAGTTAAGAAAATACGCGTGTGTAAAATTGAGCATTTTTAACATATTTAGCTGGTTGATCCGACGCCATATTGAATTTGACCGTCGGTTTGGTGGGTAGTTAGGTCGGTAACGGCATTCTGTCACCGACACCTGGTAAATGGTTACTTCCTTATCGACTCAGCAGTGGGTTATCACCTGAACTTTGGCGGAAACTTCTCTATCGATTCAGAAGAGGATCTCTTTTACCGTCTTTTTTTCCGTTTGTCTTAGAATTCCTGTTTCATTTCGTTAATTATGTAATGTATCGTAATGTGAATATGAATGTGAATAATTTTGTAACACCTTGAAAGAGGTGGTTCGGGGGGTGATTTGAAACAACTTTTTTCTTAGCGAAAATGTTGTCCGAGGCTTCGTCGAGGAGATAATAACGGAAAACACTGACCAATCAGAGCGCGAGGATCACAGTGGAGCGCCCGCGGTAGCGTAGGCTACGATCTAGGTGGCCGCTCTCGTACGCTACCCCGGGCGCTCCACCGGCATACTCGCGCTCTGATTGATCGGCCGCCTAGCGCGTAGCGTAAGCTACTCCGGGCGCTCCACCGTGATACTCGCGCTCTGATTGGTCGAGGTTTTCTCTTAATATCTCTTTAACAAAGCCTCGGACAACATTTTCGCTAAGAAAAAAGTTGTTTCAAATCACCCCCCGAACCACCTCTTTCAAGGTGTTACAAAATTTTTGGGACACCCTGTATATGTATACTCGTTACCCCCGACCGAATGGTATGAACCCCGTGCCATTTAGTTTGAGGGAACTTTTACCACCCTTATTCGACTAGACCATTTCAAATTCCTAGAAAATTTCCAAGTACGAAAATGAAGTTTTTTGAAAATTCTAAAGTTCCGTTGAGAGTTCCATTGTCACCCCAAAGAGTTCTATCGAAAGTTCTTGTGGCTTTCAGCCGTAAACTCAAAGATAAAAAAGATGTGGGGAGTTGAAGTTTTTTCAGGTCACGCGAAGTTGGCACCTCGTATTTTCAAAATGCTGTTTCTCTGCGAAATGAATTGTAAAAAAATTACCCGGTATATTTTAAAACTTACTTAAAGTATTCTCCGAATGAAAAAGAAAAACTTTAGATTAATTCTTCTCTGCAAGAAAATATATCCCGAGAAACATTTAATAACTTGACTTCCTGATGTGGTTTCTCCCGTTAAGTTGTTTTACTTGTTTCAATTGACCTCAGTCTCTCCTAATATTAACTGATCAGCGAATTAACAAACTCTCAAACTTCTCGATACAAATATTTCATACAATACTTCATAGGATGACTCGAAGACTCTCGGCAAATTACTTTGATTAATCCCTCGTGTTCCAGATTGTCTAATTTCGATACATTTTTGTCGACTCTCGTTTGACATACGACCGCAAAGGATTAACATCGTTCGAATTCGCAATATGCGCATCATCTCGTCACAAATTTCAAAATAAAATCATTTCAAACTGTTTTCAAGCGCTTATAACCGTCACGAAGAATGTGAAAGTCTCTGCAGAAGAAATCGTTATCAACAATTCCTCTAAAATGAAAACAAGAGTCGTGTTTATTCCAATATAAATGTTCTAATATAATCTAATATAAATATTCTAATATAAATTTCGTTATAAAAAGTCTAAAGGGAATGAAAAATGATAATTCAAAAATTAAGCGAAGATGTATGTATGACCACATTTCCTATCATCGAAATGAATAGAATACATTTTCAATAAGCATATGTTCTAGATTCGGTACATTTACATGTACACATATTATAAAGTTTGCAACGATGAAACAAATTGCCATCGTTCGTCTAGTTTATCGAAAAAAGTACTACCCATTAACGAAAATCGCATTGGTGATTTTCTTTCTCGTATTATAGACTGAAACTGAATAAAATAGATATCGTACTTCGCAAGCTTACAACTTTCCTAAATCGTAATAATACACGACTTCGTATTATTTCTTTCGTGTATGACTAAGCGCAATGTGTTCTATTAATTAAAATGCATCGAACACTCCGTTCAAGTGACTCGATCATTTGTCCTAATTGTACAGTTTGACAAATCCGGTAAACTTTGAGAAGCGACACTAAAGAATACTTGGATCGAATAACGATACCGATATTCATAACGTTAAAGCCGTTTTTGTGCGGCCAGAATAAATCTAGTTCACTTAACCTAACATTTTCTAAAGTAATGTAATCGAAAGAATTCGTAAACAGAACTCACCTTTCCGGCGACGGTCATATCTCGTTCCACGAATCGCAATCGATCGTATCCTTTCGCGTCCAAAGACCTTCTCGAATCCGTACAAACACTGCTATGTACACAAATCATGCACGCATGTGCGCGCACACACGCAACATAAATACGCGAGAAGAAGAAAGATAGACCAACAAGTTAGCTTTCACAAATACATTCTAGGCGTTGATTACAAACCACCGATCGATATCGATCGTTCCCGATAGGAGTGCCGAAGATTCGTACTAGCTCGTACGAGAAAAGTTCGCGCACAAAGAGCCAGGCGAAGTCTAAACCGCACTTCCGGGATATTCCGTTAGATCCTGGAACGGTATCGATGTTCAGAAGAAAGCAGGACAGACTCGCGACTACTCGCGACGACGGCCGGTCAGTGAATGGAGCGAGCGAGAGCTGCGACGTCATTACCCCCACCACCATGTAATACGGTCTCCGCGCAATGTCGTCACGTGCAGCGATAGCCACGAACGAGATAAAGCATGAATACATCACGAACAAATAAACGATGTATACGAAACGGCGCAACCCTTACAAAAAAACGAAATAATGTTTTCGATAAATATAGAAGATGGTAATTAAGCGGGTGAACGACATTAGGGGTCCAACTATTAATTTAAAACTTAATCCTTAAAAATAGGTAAATAATGTTTTCGAAAAATACAGAGTGTCCCAAAAATGTTGTAACAACTTGAAAGAGGTGGTTCGGGAGGTGATTTGAAACAAGTTTTTCTTTAGCGAAAATGTTGTCCGAGGCTTCGTTGAGGAGATATTAACGGAAAACACTGACCAATCAGAACGCGAGGATGCCGATGGAGCGGCCGCGGTAGTGTAGGCTACGCGCTAGGTGGCCGCTCTCGTACGCTACCGCGGCCGCCCCACCGGCATACTCGCGCTGTGATTGGTCGGGATTTTCTGTTAATATCTCCTTAACGAAGCATCAGCCAACATTTTCGCTAAGGAAAAAGTTGTTTCAAATCACCCTCCGAACCACCCCTTTCAACGACTTGCAACATTCTTGGGACACCCTGTATACCCCTGAAGAGGCGCCACGTAATCTTTCCCGGAACGCCAATATTGCTAAATCGACCCTGAATATAATATATACAGGGTGTAAAAAAATTAATGGACACTACTTTCAGGGTTTATTGTACACATCTGGATCGGTGGACATTTGGAAATGAAACCGTCCGCAAAATCCATTATGACCTCGAAATTTAAGGTCAAAGTTTTTTTTAATTTTTAACAATTCTACTCGAAGAGTAGGTAAAAAGCTTCAAAGGAGCCAAATATCGGAGACGAACCGTTTTCCCGTAAAAAATTGTTAAAGTTTTCGCAAATTCTCGCTAGCGCGAAGCAACTCTCTGGGGCGCCAAGGTCTCCCACCCTAGCTCCTATTCGTGTACGCACGCTCGATGGTGAAGTGTGACCGCACCACACAAAAGTAATACGCAGCGCGGAAGAAAGTGAAACCAAATGAAACCGTGTTACGTATTTTTTCTCAATCTGTCGTTTATTAAATATTGAACGGTAAATTCTAAATTGCGTGTTTTGTCGTCTTATAAACGATATTGTTTATTTTCCAACGATCGATATTTTTTTTTGTAGTCAATCATTGAAAGTGTAGAGCGTAATCGTGCATTTAACGAATTAAATGCATTGCGCTTTTATTTGCCAAGGATATACGTAACACGATTTCGTTTTCTTCCGCGCTAAGTATTATGTTTGTGTGGTGCGGTCACACTTCGCCATTGCGCGTGCGTATACGAATAGAAGCTAGGGTGGGGGACGTACATGTACAAAATGTACCAAACTATATGTCCAAGATAGCTTATTACATTTACAACTCGTAGGATTTATTGTATTCATTGGAAAATGTAAACATAGTAAATTTGAAATTTTTATAGAAACACATGGTGATATGTGAAAAGTTATCAAAACATTTTATTTCACAATATATAAAACAAATAAACTTTGAACCAGATATCATTCTCAATTAGTATTTCAAACTAAAGAGCTCAAATGCATTTATGTGAACAAGATTGGGTTGTTGAAATTATTAGGTGTGAAAATTAATAATTCTGTGCCTCTGTATTCAATAATTTATAACTCTAGTTTAAAAAGATACACTTACTCACCATTTTGGTACATTAAAAAAATGTTGCTTATTGTTATTCTTTTACAGTTACTGTAATTACCAAGTACTCTTGGAATCTATTAGAATAATAATAATAATAAGCAAAAATGTATGGCTACCAAACTTCGTATATACATATACGTATGTTGTAACGGTTATCAAATTAAAACTTATGATATACAGTATATGTATAAATTGATTATAATAGAAATCAGGTCGAGAACCTAGAAGATTTGTAATTTAATATATAATAACAAAATGGCGATTAAATATTTCTACTTAAACTAAAGTAATAAATGATTGAATATAAAGTCACAGAATTAATTTCTATACCTAATACTTTATCCTTATTTGATAGTAACATTTATTCTGTTTCAAATAGTTAAACATGACAAAAACAATAAAAAGTGATTGGACTAGAAAATTGAAAATGATCATCGCACGCCTAATGCCTTATACTATAATGAAATAACAATTTTCATATTACCATTATGTTGTTAATAATACCTAATACCATAAATTCCCATTAAAACAGTTTAGCATGGGCGACAAATTTGTACAATTTATCAACTTTCCCAATTAAGATGGTGGAACCCAACCACCAAAGGCTCTTTCTAATTCTTGTGCTACAGCTATACATAGGTGATCATTATATGGAGCTGCAACAACCTTAAAGAAAAAAATTCACGATTAATCAGTAAAAGTGTGTAAATACTTCGTAAATTAAATTTAATGTATGTGCCAGAAATAATGGAATATCTTCATTTAGATAATATTTAAATCTACAATAATGCAACCAATGAAATAAAATTTATACATCTGAAGTAAAGTACTAAATGACTAACGTAATGAAAAATATTTAAACAATAATTTTCCAAATAAGATAGTATTTTACTATTTAGTGAACAAATTTCTTACTTGAACTCCAACAGGCAATCCATTCTTATCTAAACCAAGAGGTACTTGACAGACTGGAAATCTCAGAACATTGAAAAGACACCAATAACCAAAATTAAAAGGTCTCAAATAAGCTGAGTAATGGTAGCCAGCTGGAAAAGGTGACGATGGATAAAATAATACTCCATCATTTCCCAGTTTGTCCTGAAAACCAAACCAAAGTTAAACATTTCAATTGCTTATATCTAAAATAAAGAATTAGTGTTTCAACTTCCAACATCTTGGTGGCATCCACAATATACTGTACATCATAATCAGTCAAAATCACGTACAAATTGATACACACTCACCAATAAATACTTTTTCATATTCTTAGTTGTATTCATTCCCCATTCATTACTATCTTTAGGTAGTATATCTTCATCGATTAATTTTAAAAGTGCAGCTAGTGTTATTTCAGACTTTCCTGTTAGAAACCTGGGAGCTTCTGTCACTGCGCTTGCACGATACTAAAAAAGGAATTGATTACATGTACATATACACTTAAATGGTTTGTTTGAATGTAAATAGTTATAATTAACTTATATAATATATATATAATAATGTATAAAGTTAAAATGAACAAATTATTAATAACAAAAAAAATTATTATAGAAACATATACATATGTATTATGTATGTATGATTACATTGAATTAACTGTAGCTAAGTATGTATTTAGTTATTATAAGTACGTTATAATTTCAAAGCTTGAAAAAGATACATAGAAATGTATAAACAAAGTTAATTTCTAATAACATGAATACCAGAAGCTTAACTCGCTTAAAAACAGATATATATAAAAATTCTAGTAATATACCTTTCCATTTGTAATATGCATTTTAAAGTCAAAATTCTCTTGACCCATCCAATACCTCCACAATCGATAGCTATATTCAGAACCAGGTATTTTTACCTATAAAAAAAAAACAATAAAAATAAAAATAAAAATGCTAAGAATAATATAAAAATCTTAATAATAAGGAATTAACAAAATTTCAGAATTTTTGTGTGAGAGGGAACTTGATCACTAATTCAAATCATTTTCAACTTAGATCACTTGGTGCAGAGAAACAATAATTTTTACGTTCGAATATGGTCTCGTTTCGGAGGTCACCGTATTCCCTAGGGGTATTTTAAAAATTTAATAAATTGTTATTTTTATATAAAAAAAAAAAAAATTACTTTTGTTGCGGATCCAGTAATTTCCTTAAAATGATATACACATTTTAAAAGAGCATTTTTCATCTCAGAATTTACTTTACTTGCTCTCAGATCACCTGAACTTTCTTGATAAAAAATATTAAGTTTTTTCAAGTCTACTACTGTATCAAGCTGCAAACGAGAAACTTTTTCCCCAATTAATACTTTCAAAAAGGGCGCTATATCCTCTGCCTTTTTACAAATTGGTCCTGATTCTGCCATTGAATTAAGGTAATCCTTTTTTCGAAGACCAACGCCTTTTAATGGTGTTAAACCTAAAAATAATCAATACCTGGTATTAGAATATAGTAATAATAGATTAAACACTTTCAGCATAGTAATTCAATGGAAATATGGAAGTAACAAAAAATAAAAATATATTATTTATGTAACAGACATTCAATTATTTTTATAGTGCGTGCCTATTCAATTTAATGTTGATCATTATAATTTGAATATAATTTATATTATAAGAATTTATAAACCTTCAGTTGGTTTTAATCCAAAGACTCCATTAAAAAATGCAGGCATCCTAGTAGAACCACCAATATCACTGCCAATAGAAATTGCAGCACCACAAGCAGCAATAATAGCACCTTCTCCACCACTGCTACCACCAACATTTCGAGTAGTATTGTACGGATTACAAGTTTGTCCATATAAATTGTTTCTTGACTCTGTCCATAAATTTAGCTCAGGAATATTTGTTTTTGCTATCAAAATTCCACCAGCATTTTTTGCAAACTCCACTACAGTTGCATCAGTTTCAGAGCGATAATCACGCCTGCTTGTTAAACCCATTGTATGAAGCATACCTATAGAATTATCATAATTAAGTAACTTCAATTATTGTATGTGTTTTATGTAATTCTAGAAAACAAATCGTTTTGTAAAAAAAACTATATAATTAAAAATATTTAATCAATATATGCCATAACTAAAAATACATCTTATAATTATATTAAATAATTAAATAATAAAAGTACTAACTCTTATTGGTTTATCTTGTATAATAACGTTACCTTTTGCTTCAATACTTTCTTTTGTTGTAAAAGGAACACCTAGGAAAGGTTTTTTCTTCTTTATTACATCAATGTCTTGGGATTTCTGCAGAAGTTTGTCTACTTCTTTAGCTTCTTCCAAGGCATTAGAGTATCTATCTTCCACGACAGCATTTATTATTTCATTTACTTCTTTTGCTCTCTCTATAAATGCTGTGACGACCTCCAAAGATGACACTTTCTTTGTTCTATAATATTTCATATTTCAATTAATTGTATCTTTGATTACATTATATATGGAGACTACATTTTAACCCTTTCCAATCGAAGTTCAGATATAAGTCAGCATGACTATGTACAATAAAGAAAATAGAATAATTTATATATTATATGCAAGATGTAGGGGTATCTCTAGTTGTCATTCAATGATTTTACTGATATTTATCTCAATCCTGAGAAACATAACATTGCCCATACAATGTTATTATATAAGGTAAAACACTTGTGATAAGAAGTCCAGCACAGCCTTTGATAAATTCACTAATTAAAATATGTAATATATTAAGGATTAAGTATGTCAGTTTTACAAATACCTGATTTGATTAGCTAATTCTGATGCACTCATCAGCAGTAAATCATTTTTTATCGGTGGAACTTTCTTTGCACTATGATCATAGTAGAAACCGAAAAGTAAATCCACCAGCCAGTCAAATATCATGTGCAATTGGATTATTAGCCATATTAAAAATTCCTTTATAAGCTTTTTTAATATCTTAAATACCGTCTTACATGTCCCATTTTTCTAAATCATACATAATTTAAGATTTAAATAATTTAATTAATGAAATTATTATGAATAATTTTTTAACAGAAACTTATATCCTTTTACAACAATTAGTTTCACAAATTAATCATTAACTTTCTATATAAATAAATCATTTTTACCTGGCTTTTTACTGTAGTACTCATGTTTGAATTATTAATATTATCTTTATTTACAATTTGTTAGAACATTAACTCAGCAAATTTCACGTGCATTTGAAATTAACAACTCACTACATGTATCCACATGTATCTATGCAATAAGTACCGTACTATTAGCAAAATGATGTTTATACCACTTTATACCGAATGGTTATGTGCAGTCATATGATCTGAATCATACGAATTCCATTGGTCTAATCAAGTTGTATCAAGTCTAGCTTGATCAACCATAGACATATCATATGTCTGTAGATCTAACCCTAGCGTTTTTTTGATACCGATTCTGAATGCGCACTGCGCATGCGTCTTGTACGGAATACTTAAATATTAATTATAAAGCTATACACGGGTGTTCATATATAAATATTCCGTTTATTGCTTTAATATCCTATTATTTAACGGCGAAACAGATTTATGACACTTTTAATATCTCAACAAATCTATCGTTATTACAAAAATCTTTGTAGGTATGTTCATACTGGAGTTTCAGGGTACAATATTTTTTGGTAAAGAATTGTATGTATTCAGGATGAGTCGAATCAACCTCTAAAAGTAAACGTCCACCAGGTTTTAAGACTGTAGAAGCATATTTTAATAAAGGTTTAATGACTTTTAAGCCATCATCTCCTCCATCAAGGGCTCTTAAGTCTTCGTAACTAGAAAGATGTAAGCATACAATTCACAACATAAAATAAGCTTATTGTACCAGCAAAGTATTTAGATATTTTTCCTGCAAATAATTACATGTAAATATATAGAAGAAGATAATTGAATTACATTTTAATTTCAGGAGCTAATGTAAGTATCTGTTTAGTAGGTACATATGGAGGATTGCTAACTATGCAATCAAAAGTTTTCGAATTTAAATCAAGACTTCCATGTCCATTTGATACATTTGGAACTTCGATTTCTCCATTATCTTTAAGAGTTGCATGTATAACTGTGACTTGATGTTCTAAACCTAATCGATCTCGATTGTCTTTAGTTAATTCGCATGCCTGCAAGTTTGCATCGATTGCTATGCAATTTACCTAGAAAGAATTATCATTACAATGCACATAAATCCATGATTACTATTTATGAACACCAATTTTGCTATAAACAGCAGAATATGCAGATATGTGTATGAAAAATTAATAAAGCTTGAACAATAATCACAGTTTTGTTACTATGAGCTATCGCAAGAGATATTGCTCCAGAACCGCATCCAAGTTCTAAAATCTCATGCTTTTCCTTCTGTAAGGAACTTAGTCTTTTTAATACAAAATCAACTAGTATTTCAGTTTCTGGTCGCGGAATGAAAACAGGTGGAACTAATTTTAAAGTAATGTCTCGAAAGTCCCATTCTCCTATTATGTACTGTACTGGCATCCTGTAAAAATCTATTCTTTATGGTCATAAAATAGATACAAAACTGAATATTTTTAACCCTTTGTGCTTGTTTAGCCCAAAGAGCTAATTTGATATTTGTGAATATTTGTACCTAGACAACCGGCATTCGCATAATGATTCCAACTTATGATATTGATCTAATGTGAGCTGATTATTTTGAGCATTTACAAGATCTAATATCTGAAAACAATAGTTTTTTTTTTAAATCCAAATATCAATGTTAAGATTGTTTTAACAGATATAATGTAAACAAAAATCGTGGACTAAAATATGAAACAAAACTAATGTTATACTTATTGTTAGGAAATTTGCAAACTCTTCCATAATTATATATTGATATTGATAGAATTTAAAATTGCAGTATTTGTTTGTTAAAATAACAGAGATAATGGATAAGTATGCATGATTACAATTTCTGTGGCACCATGATTTTACAGTGTTTTTAATTGATACAATTTATCAGCAGACTGCTTTTAAAGATTAGAAGAAATGCTTATAAGTTGTTCTAACAGCCAAGAAGTAATAAAAATTTAATTGTAGTGCTCCGACGGTTTCAATAGAAAACTCATTTTTCATCTTTTTCAAAATTTATTATTATTAACAATTCCATATTTATTTTTCGCTACAAATAAAGATAGATTCAAAACCAATTCAAAACGTAAAACTAAAACAGAAACTTGTCCATAGATTGTTTGAATGAAATTCGTAAATCTACTATTTACCGACTGTCATACCTTTCTAGTGTTTATCACGTGGGCAACGATGTGCTCGATAGATTCTACAGGTTCTGAAATACCTTCATTTTTAAATCGATTGCTCCATTGCTCGATAATTTCACCGATGGTAGGGCACTGTCTACCTACCGTGCTTTGATGTCGGATCGATTGACACAATGTGATATTTTTCCTACAGTGTAAACGTACTTTAACATTCACAATGCCAAAAAAATTGTGAGCATTGGAAATACCACGGAACCACATTGTGACAACATTCAAGAAGGACAATTTGCTGTTAACATTTGAATGAATGTATAAATAAGGAACAATATGAATGGAATAATGAGCAATTTTCTGTTGGGAACTATCAGGAACTATTTTTATTGGAAATTGTTTTTGCCATAGATTACTTCTACAGAGGCGAAACTTCGGTGTTTTTCCACGCCACCGCTCTCTGAGCCGCTCGGTAAGCGGTGGGGGTGAGCTTAAAAATTTGTCACTACCAAACATGGCGGTCGTTTCCTAGTAACGACCAATCATCAACCAATAGGTGCAGTCTTCGACTATATAGGGTGTCCCAAAAATGTTGTAACACCTTGAAAGGGTTGTTTCGGGAGGTGATTTGAAACAACTTTTTCCTTAGCGAAAATGTTTTCTGAGGTTTCGTTAAGCAGATATTAATAAAAAACCACGACCAATCAGAGCGCGTAGCCTTCGCTACCACGGGCATACTCGCGCTCTGATTGGTCGGGGTTTTCCGTTAATATCTCCTCAACGAAGCCTCGAACAACATTTTCGCTAAGGAAAATGTTGTTTCAAATCACCCCCTGAACCACCCCCTTCATGGACATCCAACATTTTTGGGATACCCTGTATGTCTGGCATCGCCGTAATGCTGTGAGCAGCTGTGAAAACACAAACAAAGCATGTTTTCTTCCTACATTGACCTTTAGCACAACTGTAAAATCTTAGATAAATTATCGATAAGTGCCTCCTATTGGAAGAAAAGCATAATTGGAAATAAAAGCGAGGCGAAATATTGGTTTGACATAACTAGTTGATATATAATCTTGTTCAACATGAATTATTTAACTGGAGAAACAGATAGACTTATCCAAAATGATATGTTATTATGTACTGCTCCAAATCCTTCTAGTCGCGAGCACCAATGTGTGCGATCAGGTATATTGTGTTTACCATTTGCCAATTGCTTCTAACATTTTACTTCAATTTACAGTTATGATTTACGAACGAACAGAATACATTGATCATTCATTTTCTTAAATAATCTCTCATAATTAATTAATGAACTATATTTACAGGCACCAGCGTATTAAGTACAATTTTTTTGATCATCAATGCTACCTTAGGAGCTGGTCTTTTAAATTTTCCGCAAGCATTCGACAGAGCTGGAGGAATAGGCACGTCCATTATCGTACAACTCCTGTTGCTTGTCTTTATTACAGCTGCGCTTGTAATCCTAGCAAACTGTAGCGATATTACAAATACTTCTACTATGCAAGACATGTTTGCAGATTTCTGTGGGCATAAGTCGCTTTTCTTATGCGCTTTGTGCATCATAATATATAGTTTTGGATGCTGCTTGACATTTATTATTATCATTGGCGATCAATTTGACAGAGTTTTTGTAACATATTATGGATTCGATTACTGTCACACATGGTAATATTTCATTATGTTTCAGAAAATGCTTAATCTTGGTATATTTTCTCATTTGCAAATTGAATATTTCAGGTATTTATCAAGACCATTTGTCACAGCTGTGAGTTGTAGTGTATTCATATTACCCTTATGTTTCTTTAAGAAACTGGATGTTTTAAGTTATGCTAGTTCCCTTGGCTGTATAACTGTTTTGTACGTAGCATGGTTGATTGTATACAAAAATTTTACAAAAAACGAATCTCTTATTGATCCTATGAAAATATGGCCTGATAATGACTATGAAGCACTCCAAATAATTCCAATAATATGTTTCGCATACCAGGTACTGTATTTTTGATATGTTAGCATTTTAAAAAGAATAAGTGTATATTTTACACTAATTGCATGTGCTATAACATTTGTTGATATTTTAAACCCAAAGATTACAATCCTTTTAAATTTCATCCATAGAGTCACATGACAGCAATACCAATGTATGCTTGCATGAAAGACCGAAGCCTTGGCAAGTTTACGGTGTGTGCTGTAGTAAGCATGATTGTTTGCTTCGCTGTATACACAGTAGTAGGTATCTGTGGATATGCAACGTTCGGTGCTGGAAAAGTGCCCAGCGACATTCTTCAAGGATATACAGAGAAAAGTGTGATTCTTACTTTAGCAATAGTGTTCGTAGCTATTAAGAATTTTACTACGTATCCAATTGTTTTATACTGCGGTCGTGATGCTCTTTTGAGCTTTCTTGGAATGGATGTTAACGTAAATGGTAGATTTAGAGTTTTTATTACATTGATTTGGTACATATTGTCTTTGACGATTGCGATATTAGTACCAGATATTTCACCAGTTATTAATTTATTAGGAGTACTATCTGCAGCTTTCATTTTTATCATCCCAGGTATTTGCCTATTTCAAAATATTCTTCGAAAAGATTCAGAACTGTATCTAAACAAAGATAGGCTTCAAATGGTATTCGCAATTTTTATCACCGCGCTTGGCGCGTTTGTTTCTGGCATAATTTTTGTCCAAGCTATAAGAGATTTTAATAAGGCATCGCAACTGCCACTTATAACTGGTTTTAGACAACTAAGGCAAAGTTTATGTACTTAGCGAATTTAGCTTGATTTAATTATCGAAAAAGAATTCGAGATTAATTTTTAATCATATAATAAACACGTGCTCTGTAATTTGCTCAATAATTGTAATGTTAGCATAAAGAAAATCAGAAGACTGATGTACATAACATTTATTATTATATCTGTTATTGCTAAAAATTTTTACAAACCGAGATGCGATCGTTTATTTTTGTATTACACTTTTATATCTTGAAACAGCGAGTGATGTTAAATAAATAAAATCCTCTCCAAACTCTTTTGTAGTTTTTACAACAAATTTACTATCATAATTAATTTTACAGCAAAATATGTCTCATAATTTGTTCGTAGTATCCACACATACTTCAAAAGTATTTGTTGATACGTTAAGATAATTCTGACGAATTTAGATTTTCATCGATAAAATTGTATAGTGTGTTGCCAGAAAGATCCACGACTTGATCAATAGTCACCTTGCAAAAAAAGCACTCTCTGGTGTTCAGAAGGTGTCTCTCGATGCAATTGCGACATGTTTGATGACCACAGGGTTTGAACGTCACCGCTACAGGGTACGCATAACAAATCGTGCAAGTATCATCATCATCGCTTAATATTTTCAATTCTGGTAAGATGGCACGACACTCGTCCAAATATTCAATCATATCTTTAACTTTTTTCAATTCTTCCTTCGTTACACAATCTGGATCTACGATAAATAATAATTTAATAGCTATCGAACATTCGAAGTTCCAAGAAAACTTGAAACTTACAGTTTGCAAACGAAAATGTCTTTGCATTTTGTTCCGTTTTACTTTTAGGCATTGTATCACCCAACAAAAAGTGGAGAGAACTTATTTGGAAACTGGGTTCCATCAGCAAGGTTTGCGTGACCTTTGGTACTTCCGTTAACTTTTTCACTGCTAAAGTTTACATTTTTCTTAAGTTATGATTGTTTTGTATTTCTAATTTATTTAGCAATTAGACAGAATACTTACGTTTATAATCGGTCATATCTTCTTTAAGCAAAGCCAACAGGATACCAGTGACTGCTGCCAATATTGGAAAATGATCCACAGATTCCAAATTAGGTATTTCTAATAATACAACGTGTTGGAAGCAACTGGTTGGTAAACTTATTCTGTTCAATACTTGGCAGAGTAACTGTAAAAATAATGTTACCATGATTACAATTTAAGAAAAATGTACAGGGTGACCCATTTTAATTTGTACACCATAATAACTCAAAAACAGTATTGTATAAAGATACATACTTGGCATAGTCTGGACAGCAAATTCTCACTGGAAGACTGCGTTGAATCGATAAAGATGCTCGGAACCACTGTAGTGATCATCTCTAAAACTCTCAACAGGGAAATTGTTAAATCGAAGCACGTAGCACAAATTTTCAACTGCCTGGAATCGATGAAGACTCTTTCGGGTCGCGAGGAAACATTATGAATCTCTTGTATCATCCCGATAAACTCAGAGAGAGCCCAGTTCAACTGATTCAGTAAGGAATTTAAAAACTTGGTGGATATTTGTGGATTTCTTAGTAATATATCTTTTATGTGATCTTGATATACAGTCGATGGACATGGTCCTGAGGAACCAGGAACAAATACGAAGGATCAGTAACTCTATCGAAAACGTATCGTTTTGAAAGAGTAAAGTTTACGTACTTATAGGCTGAGAAATCGATTCGTGCTGAAGCAATCTTGGTCCAACTCTCTTCGAGAGATGTATACTTTCCTTATGTCGAAAGGCGAAGCCGTTGCCTTGCCAAAATCTAACTAGAATCCAATTTGACTCTGCCCATGCTCTATTCTCATACGAATTTAACAGATTTATAACAACTTTTATTCGACTTTCTTCTGGCACGTTTTCCAATATTTCCAAGGTAAGGGAATTGCACACAAACCCAGCCAGTGTTAAAAGTAACGTACTTTTCGAATTCGCATTTACTATACGAGGATCCATGAAATGCTCGCAGAGAAACTCAGCTATGTCTGATAGCATTTCTCGATAATCTGGGATGTTCTCGATACGCACCGTTGGGTGCATGTGATTCCGTAAACTAACGAACAAGTCGGCCAGCGCTTCCAAAAAAAAATCTGGCACGAAACTAAACAAGTTTCCTTCTTTGCTAGAGTTTTTTAAAGTGAACGTGACTACTCCTAGAAGCCAGGCTAGTTGCGATTGCTTCTGTTCAGAGTAAACAACAGCGCGTACCCATGCCATGTACCTTGCTTGTTCGATTAATTTAGTATTGAAGACGTTGAGCGTTCTCGACAGTTCTTGTTGAATAGATTGGGACTCGAAGTCCTTCTTCTTCTTTATTTGCTCTAGTCGTCCTTTCGTCTCTTGCATAGCGGTGATAAATTCTGACATTCTGTTTCTAAAGTTTGCAACGCTCGCTAACTGCTTCTTCGCTACTATGTGATAGAATAAAATAATGGTATCGAGCATTCTGAGCAAAGATACGGTTGCATCTACAAGGCCTAAGGGCATGGAACTTCTATCTTCCCTTAAATATCCAAGTCTTTCATAAATCACCGAATTCGCTTGTATCGATGAGCTGACATGGATTGCTCGAACAAGCCCTGGCGAAAGTGCACGTAAATCCACTACTCTGGTTGTTCTGTTATGCGCATTCGACGAATCCGACGAAGATTGTTCCAGCGCAGTTATCACTTCATGATCGGGTCCTAACTGTTCTAGCAAATCGCTTCTGAACGTTTTACTCAAGTGAGACAAAACTCCTCCCAATCTCTCAGTTCTAGAGTAATCGATCGATGCGTCGTAGAATGCCCTGCCCATTCCAATTTATAAGGAAATGCTATTACGTAAATTAAATGAGATCTAACAATGCTTACGAAGATAGAGAAAGCAATTATAATCATTGTATCACTTTTCGCAATTTTTAAAGCTCTCTTCCGTCTTGAACGATTCAATATGTCAAATAGAATCTTATGTTTGTTTTTACCTGCAAGGCATGTAAACAGGAGATGTTCCTACTTCGATATTCCACAAAATTCTGAATGCAACCAGGAGTCGGTGGAAACAACATAACGTGATTGGTAGGGGAGTCTGAAATATTCGTTACTCTCTGTAGAAATATTGTTCGAAAGTATCATGGTAGGTAATATAGTAGGTACTCACACGACTCAATTCAAGATTATCCTGTACAAAACGTTTGAATCTTCGTAAAAATATAGTCCTCGAGGTTGGCCTCTTATCGTTCCCATCAGAATTATCGAGAAGCGTCAGCAGTAATTCCACTTGCACTTCTTCTACTTCTAAAAAACGTTTTAAACAGAGATAAGGACATACAGAAATAAACCTTAGAAATATGTATATCGAAAAATATCATACCAGATACGGCAGCTCTAATTTTCTCGCACGTATCCAGGTAACTTGCTTTGTTCGCTTCGATCGTTGAATCCACAGAATTCATTTCCCACCACACTTTACTGACAACGTCAGCCAAACCTCCCTCATCCATCGGTTTAACATGCATGAAATCTACGAATCTTACTCGATCGAAAAGTAAATATTGCAGTAAATACTGACGAGTCGTCGTATGTTTGCAGATTTTCGTCAACAGAAGTAAACTTTTACAATGATCGAGATACTCCAATAAGGAAGTAACATGTCTGAATGCAGATAATAAACAAAGTAGTGTACTCTCTAAGAACGCCTTCATTTCATGGTCTTCGAGAAATGTCCACAATAAATCTAAGCAAGTGAACAACATACAAGAATACATAGATTCTTTTGATGAATCTGTTTTCAATTCGGATAGTCGTTGTAAAAATGGGACTGAAATATGTGCCGTAATATACGGTAAGGTAATTAGAGATCCTAAATGCTTCAAAACAGATCTCGAAAGACACATTAAAAAAACTTCGAGACTTATATTTTCATTATGTAACATCTTCTGTTCGTCCATGTTCTGCTGTGCATTTATTAATTCCACTATTCTCGAGAGCCATTTAAATAGCTGCGTAGCTTGAATTATTTCTTTTTCGGGCGCTGCTTGCAGGGGCTCGTATCCTTCTATAGGATAGCGCATTGGCATAGAACCAAAATTTGCTGTTAACTTTTCTGATAACACAAGGCTGACTGTAGGAAAGTAGGCAAAACCAGGACCCATTGATATGTTTTCAAAGGCTCTTCCTAAATGTCTGCCATTTCTATAGAAATCAATAGTTCCATTATCCATGTCTATCGCGCATCCAATAATATCACCCGTCAACCACGCTTCTCCATATTTGTGAATAGTTACATTCCACTTTCTAATACGATTTCCATCGTAAGCATATGAGTTGATAGTATCCCCTAAAAGGAAGATATTAAATATTATCTATTAAAATGAACGCATGCGTATAAATTATTCTAATTTTAAACGTTAAAATTATTTTTGAAAAGTGCCCTTGCTGTAGCTGAAAACATTTAAAAAGAAAAAACAATATGTCTTTCAATAAAATTTGTACTTATTTAAAATTGAGCCTAAACAAAGTCATGTTGTAACAAAAGGGAGTATAGACTTCTCAGTTCTGTTTCGTCATGGCTTAGAACAAAATAAATTCATATTCTATCATTACAATAGTAGAAAAGCTTGCATACCAACTCCACATTTCTGATTAAATTCGCACTTAATAGTGCTCCAGCCAACTTGCATAACACCATTTGAGCCAAGTTCCAGTTCATACATCCATTTTCCTTTGTATACAGCAGTATTCGCTCTTATCGTACTGAAGTTGCTTAAAGAGTGAATACCAAGTCTATCTGGAGAAATGAGGCAGGGTCCTTGGTATGTAGACTTGTCAAATTTGACAGTGCTCGGGCCGATTCGACCAACTCTGATATCCTCAACATTCTGTGTCAGTGCATTCTTTGATAAGGTAGTTTCGATATAGTTATTTACCAAGGTGAATCCATGTGGTACTCTGAAACGTAAATGTAATCTCAATATGCATGCACAGAGATGCATTACACCTAAACAATAATGAAGAAAAAAAAGATGCAAGTAGATCAAGATACCTAGAACCCTTTGAACTTTCTTCAGTTGAGTTTGCATCTATAAGCCCTAAATACACATTCAAACCGAAAATGTCTTTGATAATTTCGTCAACCTCCATGTCTGAAAGTTTTCATCTATCGCTGTCATTGAAAACATTTAAACGGTAAAAAAATTTCAGAATTTAGAAAATTCAATTGTGCAGGACAATTTGTTCATAAAGAACGAACAGGTAGCCAATATTGTGACACACAAGATATAACGATCAGCATTGTACTATTTTTCTGTTCAGTTGCTTAAATATCAATAAAAACTAGACCCATTTTATTCAGGACAAGAAAACAGAGGATCGTGCATGAAGCAATTTAACATGTAGCGTTAATCAAATTTGAAATGAAGTTAGGAATACAATTGCGGTGTTCGATCGATGTGGCAACTGTCAAAAATATTTTATTGTTGGCAAGCAAGCATGCGCGAGGAATGCGATAACTATTTTATCACTTCTCGAATGACACATGCATCGACTGATATATCAGCTGATTAACTTTTAGAAAACTACTTTTAGAAAATTACTTTTTCTGTATATCCATATAATTTTAAATCGTAATTATCATAAATCAACTTCTAATTGTTGATTTGTACACCAATAATTGACTGATATTAAGTTATTTAAATAAATAAAAGTACCGTCTAAGTTCTCGTGAAATAGTTTCCACTTCGCACCGGTAGATGGCGCCACATTTCCCGGTATTTTTATTTATTTAAAAAACTTAATATCAATCAATTATTAGTGTACAAATCAACAAGTAGAATATGTGTACTCTGTCTTCGAACTGTTTCTTTCTTTCTTTCTACTTCGTTTGTAGTAATTCCTATAATTGTTTTAGAAACCATCCATTGGCAGCAGGATATAATTCAGTATAAACACGTTGCATACATTTTTCGTTATTTAACAAATTCAAATAATTAAATCATTTAAAATACTGCTATCGTATATTAAATGTGTACTTGTTACAGTATTTTGCAATTAAAATTATACGATAGTAACTTTGTGTACTACAGATTTGTTAAAAGTGACAAATGTCCGCATACTTTTGAGCAGCAGTGTACATGCATGTACATGTATATTGTATTTGCATTATCTAGATATGTCATTAAAATATTAAATTACATAATTGTACAAGTCTTTAAATTATGTATATATGGGAAATTTACAAAAGTTTGTACAGCTTCGACGTACAACCGAGCATGTAAGGAACAGTTTTCTCTAAAGAATTAAAAATTGTCTAGGACTCAGGAACACTCGTGTATATCCGTAATCCGTGCATATCTTTGATTTCTTGCTTGAGTGCCTAGAAAAATATAATTGTACTACATTAACAGAATTACAGTCTTTTAAAGTTAATTTTTCTTACTTCATTGATCATCCGATGTTGTTTGATAGTATTCAATCCCTTGAATTCAGGAGCGATCACATTTATTTCAAACATTGCACCACATCCTCCTACAAAAATAAATTATAAATAATGCTGGTAGTTCTCAATTTCTCTTATGTAACATTGCTATTATATTAAAAAAGGGAGAATTATCTATTATTTAGATGGTTAAATATGCACAAAATATTATTCCTGTTGATAACAATATACTTCTATTATATACTGCGAATCAAAAGTATACAAGCACTTGGATTTTGGATGTTTCAGCATCTTAAAACAATTTTTCAATTAAACTAATATAATAACTATTCAAGTATTCAGTGATACTACTATGGTATTAGAATACTAGAATACTTTTAATCAATCATCATATCATCATTTTAATTAATTCAATCATACCATCTTTTCTAACATAAGGATTATTATCACTTTACCTGATACATCATTTACTTCGATAAGCTTGGCTTTAGGAAACGTATTCCTCAAAATTGCTATCATTTTTTGTTCAGCTTGTTTACCAGCCAATGCTCCATTAGGACCATTCCATACTCTCGATAGAAGCTGTAAAACTTTCATTTTATTCATCTTTCGCATTCTTGATTAGTTTCATTCATTTATTTCTTTTAAATGGACAAATGTTAGGAATTTCATTGAATTTAGGGAATGAATGATCAACGAATCGATTCGAACATATTAACAGGGAAAATTATATATAAATTTTCCTGGAAACTTGTTTTGTACCTACCGATATATTGCGAAAATTTGATATAAACACACGACCGAACATAGTCATTTAGGTAGGTCGTGTTAAATCAGACTTCGCTTGTTTCACTTTATTTTGCTTTATTCAAGTTTCCCAGTAAGAATTTACCCTGAAAACAAATGCGGAACAAAACGAGATCACAGTGCAGGTTCACAGAGACGAAACTCTGGTGTTTTTAAGGTTCTCATCAGTCTCATTCGGCACATACATCGTGAACGTAGCTACATAGATACACCAGATACACTACTTTAGCAGTATCGATAATGGCTGCATGATACACCAGATACACTACTTTAGCAGTATCGATAATGGTCGACCGCCTAGCGCTACACCGCGATATGCGCGCTCTGATTGGTCGAGGTTTTTTGTTAATATCTCCTCAACGAAGCCTCGGACAATATTTTCGCTAAGGAAAAAGTTGTTTCAAATCACCTCCCGAACCACCTTTTTCAAGGTGTTACAACATTCTTGGGACATGTATATCATCGTTTGCATAAATTCAACCTGCGTCGTTTGAACGATAATTGAAAATTCCTGAATTGTCGAAGGGACCCATAGATGGCAGCAAGGTCCCGTAACCCGTAACCTTGTCAGTGGCAGTTGCTAGGCAACGGGCAGAAGTGGACGCGGCGTGGCGGTTAAGTGACGATGCACGACGGCGACGGCGACGGAGACGGCGACGGCGGTAGCGACGCCGGTCCCCCCGAACTTGAATTAATATACCGGAGGCCAAGAATATCCTCGCAGTGCCTCGGGAATCGGGATAGCCAGAAACCAATCAGCATTACCGGAGTGACCCGCGTCGCGACCAGCTCGCTCCTCGCGTCGTGATTCGTTCCATCGATGCGTAAACCGTTCACTTGTTCGGCCCGAACCACTCGCTCATTGGCATTTCTTCTCGCCTTCCTTTATTCTTCCCCTCCCCCCTGCGGATAGGCCGGACGAATGCACGGCTAGCAAATGTGCACGTTGATACCGCGTCTAGTGCGGGTCATAGAGAAATATTAACTCTGCCTCGATAAAACCGGTTTCGTCGCCAACGACGTGGTGACCTCCTCCTCGTGCACGAGAATGCTGTAAACTGTGACAAGTACTCTTTGGCGTTGCGTTCAGAGAAATCGTCGGTGCGCGTACGAACATCATCCCCGAAGGGGATCCGAGGTGAATTCAGGGATCGTTCGAGCCACGATGGACGAGGAGGAAATCGACGGCGTAAAGTCTCCCATCAAGAGGCTTGGCTCCACGCGGAAGCTGCTCGTCTTCAACAGTAAGTTACAGCCCACGCACTTGTGCGTCCCTTTCGCTCCGTCTCTCTCTTACTCTCTGTCTCTTGTTTTCCTTCTATCTTTATCGCCAAGAGAAAGTCAACTTTTTCTGTAACGATCGGTGGTACGATCGCGGTTCCAACTTCTTTCCTTCCCACTAAGCACAGAATTTGAAGATTATCCTCGGTGCGATTTATATTTTGAGCGCGATTCCGTCGGAAATATAATAACATAATTCTTCGAGGCGTAAACAAGTTTTCCCTTGGGTTTATTTTCAACTAGCTCGCGGTCTTCGCTCCAACGAACGTTTGAAAAAATTCGTTGAAATTCAAATGAGAGTTAAATAATAAGACTATAAATATAGTATACAAACAGTTTGTTAGGAAAATTTGATTACCTGATATTTATAATAATTTCGTATCTGAATGATATATAAATATTGCTTCTGAATATATGTATATTTATGTAATACATTTAAAAGTTGTATATATAAAATTTTATACAAGTTGTACTCAGTTTTCAACTGCTTTACATAAGTTTGTCTATACGAAGAAATTTTCTTTCCTTGAAATGCAGTACAATTTCTATCAAGATGATAGAAATTCATTCATTTGTGTGGATTTGGTAGAACAAATAGGAGCAATTTGGTTGTTTAGACAACTGACAACTGAAGTCACCTAAAATGGTTAGTTTCCAGGAATTGATGATGCATTACACATATTTTTGAACGTGTAATGTGTTTGGATCCTTGAAACATGGGATGAATGTAACAACTGTATGATTGAGGGATGTTAGAAAGTCTTGTTTAACTTGCTCGATGCTGTGGAGAATGAGTGTCAGGTTGTGTATAGAGGAGTGTGTTATTTACACTATACGTAGATCTTACATTTGTACTATGGAGGTAGAAGTTACTGAAATTAGTGCGAATTCTGGTGGAACTAACAGTTTTTTTTATATCTTAACATATATTAGAATGTTGTACTTTATAGAAATTTTGTATAATGAATTCTTTTTAATATTATATGTATACATGTGTGTTAAATATAATTCAATATGTTCATATAATATTTTTTCATACAACATTAGAGTTTTTTAAATGAAGCATATTTTAGAAAACTGTTTCAAGCCTCTTTTTTTGTCAGAATATATTTATGTTAATTTCCTACTTTAATATATTTATATTAAAGTAATATTTATTGTCAATTAATGCATAAATTTCAGTTTCTATAGCGATCAAATTTGTTTCACCTCGAATGATTGATATAATACATAATATTGACAATGATTTTAGTAGAATTCAAATCTGTTGTAATTCTTGGTGTTTATTTTGAAGATTTTTTTAAAAAATATCAAAGAACTAAATAGCTACATCCCGCGTGGAATACTATTTATTTTATGTCGTTCGCATTCGACCGCGTGTTCTCCTTCGTGAATCAGTAGGTGATTATCTTTTGTTTTCCGTAACTCGGATGTTTCGATCGATATTTCCATTAGCTGTGGCCCGCGGTTTCTATACTATACCAGTAAATATGTATTAATAACGCATTGGAGAGATTGTACAATTGCTAGATGCTAGTAAAAAGAAAATAAAGGGCAGAGAGGTGAATTTCGTTTTTCTTGATCGACGTATGTGCAATCATGTCGCACCTATGCCACTTGATAGGGACAAATGAGGTGCTTGCACGTCTTCCGTTTGAAATGTTGGCTCGACGCACTCGAAACTGCCTCGTCTGCATATTAAAGTCGTGGGAAGCAACAGGGATCGGCTTCACGGCATTCTGTATTCTGTTTAATATCATCCTTCTATTATCCGGAACAGTGTTTACGAAATTTTACTTTCCAATGAACACTTAACAAAAAAAAAATATTTTTAGTTGACATTCTGTCAACTGAGTAGAATTCATCCTAATATTACATTTTTTTTCCTATCATCATCTTTTTATTTGATAATTGAAAAGTACTTACTCACCGTTTTAGTGCAAGTCTCAACTTGATGGACATTTCAATTTTGTCTATACAGGGTGTCCCAAAAATGTTGTAACAGCTTGAAAGGGATGGTTCAGGAGGTGATTTCAAATAACTTTTTCCTTAGCGAAAATGTTGTCCGAGACATCGTTAAGGAGATATTAAACGAAAACCCCGACCAATCAGAGGGCGAGTATGCCGGTTGAGCGTAGGCTACGCGCTAGGTGGCCGCGCTCATATGCTACCGCGAGCGCTCCATCGGCATACTCGCGCTCTGATTGGTCGACGTTTTCCGTTAATATCTCCATAACGAAGCCTCGCACAACATTTTCGCTAAGGAAAAAGTTGTTTCAAATCACCTTCCGAACCATCCATTTCAAGGTGTTACAACATTTTTAGGACACCCTGTATATACAACGTTCAGTGACCACCGAACCAATTTTCTCTCTTGTAGAGAGAAGAATTCTCTTGTAGTTGAACTACAGTAGTTCGTGGAAAGAAGAGGTTTGAGAAACACTGTTGTATTCTTTAATTGTCCCGAACGCATGCGCACAGTTGCGTTGATCACCACGGGCTGCTTCCTCGCAGTCGTGCGTGACTGGGTTGACTGTTTCCTCTATGCATTATGGCCTTTTGTGTTTACGTCCCGTACGGCTGCAACATTGTCTGTTATAATATCGATCCCGGTGACCTGGCAGCATACGAATTATTTACACTTGTAGCTTTCTCAAATATAATTACCAGACTGCGGATATTTATGTATTTATGACGAATGTAAATGTACGAGGACGTTTACATTTTAAATAAAATGCACGCCTTGCATAGAAGAGGTAACATACATTAATTTTATGTATTTGTATCCATTCGAGTAATGTGCAAATATGAATTTACTTAAATGTTTTCAGTCTGATAATTATACATATATGCTTAGGAAGTAATATCAATATCGGAATGGGATTTACTTATTAAATCAGATATACGTATACGACGTAATTTGAAATGATAAACAAGGGTATAGGATAATGTTTTCTGACGAAGCTTAAATTATATACTCAGAAAAATTATTCGACATTTCGAGAATAATCAAACGAAAGTCCTTTCATTGGAAATGTTTTATACTTTTCTTTGAAGAAGATAAAATGAAGGAGAAAGAACCGATGTTTCCTGTTCTCAGCGACAGATGTTTTTATGAACAGACCGTTTTTAGAGCCAAAGAAGGGTGCGCGTCCAGACTCGAGCCTGGCGCCGAGCTGGGCCGCGTTCAAGCTACATATGATTACTGAAGTTTTTCAAACAGGCCTCCCAATTAAAGAAAAATTTATTCACAGGAAAATTTTCACGTTTCGTGGTAGTTACAAATCGAGTTTTGTTCTATTTGGATCGATTAAATTGTTTACTTTAATCAAATTAAATTTTCACATGATAAACATGTGATATCTTATGCATCATAGATGGCAAATAATATGACGAAAAACAGAAGGTTCCAAATATTCTGTTTTTCGTCATATTATTTATATATATATACATGTCGAATCGAGTAACCTCCTCCTTTTCGAAGTCGGTTAAGAAATAGAAATAAAGTTTGTATTAGTAGGGATAGAAATTAACTCTGGGTTTTCGCGTTCAATCGTTTATAACTAAGTGTAACTCTAAGTGGAAATATTTATTTCATATTTTACTAGCAGGGAGGGAGGGAATATTAAAAGTTGCATGGTTTTTCTTTATAAATAAATGGTATGTTTACCTTAGAAAGGCACCGAATTAATTTCTACAGCTAATATTTAATGTAAAATTATTATTATTGAATTTGCACGCTTATGTGGACGAAGGTCGGAATCCTAAACGATCCGTGGCTTTAAAATAGCGGTACTACGTAATGATCACATGAATAGAGGTTCAGTTTTAGAATAGTCGCACGCTGAATGAACTTCGCCTACTATAGCTACCCACGGATTCAGGGATTTCGCTTCACAACCGTCACCTTGAAAATCTAGTAACAATAATAACATTAGAAGTGGCCGAAAGAAAAACGATTACTGTACATGCATACAGTAAATCCCATAAGTATTCGTAGCTTTTATGTCTATCGAAGACATTTATCTAAATTAGTCGATAGTTGAAACTTCTTCTAATAAAATTAAACAACTGTCGAGCGAAGGTTCGTTAAAATCCTTCGTCAAATAAATCCTCCAAACATCCGCCTTAAACTACGGCTTCCTCCAACCGTTTTTAAATTTCAAATTTTAATCTCTCACGCTAAGCGAAAAAAAAAAAAGGTAAGAACGCGAGGACAATAGCGCAGAATTACGATATTGTAGAAAGCGCCTGAAAGCCACATCCCCTAGCGACACCACTGGAAATAATAGCAAGTGAAACGACGCAAGAGAGAACGGCTGCGCCGTTAGTAGGGGAATCAATGAGTGTTACTCGACTCGCGGTACGTGCTTTTGTCTCCGTCCTCGTCGCTCTCGTTGAGATGTGCTCTGTACACTGTGGGCTCCCGGCGCGTTGTTCTATATCTATAGAAGGTAGATTCCAACCCTCTAAGCGTGACCGTGACTGTGACTCTGATCAAACCGAGTGCGCCTGTCCACCACTAGTGTGTACGCTGGCGCTGGCTGCACCTCTATTCGCTCGTCCTGCCTGTCACCCGTCTCTCCACGTGGTACACACAACTCTCGCGTTCCACGCTCGTTGTTTAACACGACACACGTGCAGTCACACGGCGTGTCCGTGTCACCCGCAGGTATATCTATACCTAGGTCGCTACACCCGTTCCTTTAGCACATAAAAACTGACACCGAAAGCTACGCGCACCAATTGCATTGCGAATATGCAGTCAGTCTCATTAGTATTCGTACATTCTATGTCTCTGTCGAAGAAATTTGTCGAAATTAAACGACGAGCTCTCGATGTTTTCAAATAAATGATTCATTATAAATATGTATATAAATAGTCCTCGCATGTAGATCTTCATATATAGTCTTCGTATATTTATAATAAAAAATTTATTTAGAAACATCAAATCTATCGTTCAATATCAACAAATTTTATTAATAGACACAGAGTGTACAAACAGTTATGGAACTAACTGTACGTTACTTTATCTTGATGTCGATACAATGGTCACACGCGATATCGTAAACAAAAACTATTTTCAACGAAAATAAGAATCGACGTCAAATGACAGCAGTAGTTGTTGGGAAGGGCTGCTCCATGCTCCCCTCTCCTCCCTCCCCCTCTCTCATATTATCAACGGGCGCAAAACTACTTTAATACGTTCGTTAGAGGTTAATCGCAATTGTGAGGTCAGATTTCGAATTAAAATTACAATTGCAAGTATTAATGGACCAGTAACAATCGCTGCGGGCGATCCTATAGCAACAGAATTCAGTTCCAGAATTTCCAACACAGGAAACGGATAACGATCGCGTAGATCCAAAAATATGGAAGATTCGCATCGTATCCATACGACAGTCGTGGGAGTCGGGGAAGGGTGGATACGGTCGATTTTGCGGAGGGTTCTTTTATTTGGCCAACATCGGTGGTGTTCGAGGCTGTGGAGATCAGTCGTCGGCCAAGGTACAAGAATCCTCTGCGTTGGAGGATGCAGGGGGTGGGTGGGTTGGCAGAGAGGAACCGGTGAGCTGCGCCTTCGACGGGAATCGAGGGGGCGCGACAGAGAGCCACTGACATAGAACGGCGACGGAGTACCAGGGGAAGAAAGGGAGATCCGGACAAAGAGAGAACGAAGCCGAAAGGGTGGGAGACCCGAGCCCGCGCGAAGGAGGGGGAACGCGTAGCGGGCGAGAAGGAGAGGGAGATATACGGGACCGAGGGAGAGGGAAAATCCGGTTGCCTGGCGACGAGCCATCTAGTTCGATCCCAGCCAGCCGACCAGCCACCCTCTGGCTCTGTAGGAGCAACGGGAGAAGGCGAGCATCGTTTCGTTTCCTTGTCGTTCTTAAATTTCCCAAAACTACCGCGCCTTTGTTTCCGTCGGTTTCCGTTGTGGCCATTTTGCCCCGTTTCTCATTCCATGGGGGATACGTTTTCGCCGCCGTACGTGCGCGTTCCTCGCACGACGGTTTTCGGTTAGCCTGGGGTAAAAAGGTGCACGGTTTCAAGGCCGGCGAGCTAGCGTGCAACGTGTCCCAGAACGTGTGTGAATCGGTTTTGAAACAGTTTTAACGAAGAGGATGAGAGTGACCCTTGCGGCGGCCTGCGGGGGGAGCCAGGCCTGAAGGGAAGAAAACGAGAAGCAGGAAGAGAAGGACCGAGGTAGAGGGAGCAGATGACAGAGAAAGAGAGATAGAGGACGGTACGTGTAGACCAGCACACATGTGTGAAGATGATCTCGAGGCGAGGTGAGACCGATAACCGGATAAGACGTGGAAAATGAGGCTGGGATCTTCGAGATACCCGAATCGCAATGGAAACCGATGAAGTGCTCGCGTTCGAACGCTGCGAAAATAAATAGTGCCGACATCTTTCAAACGGATCCCTCGCCGAGATGCATCGCTGCATCGTCTCCCGTGTTCTCCGTTGCAACGATTGGAATCAATGTCGATCGGTCGAATCGAGTCTCGAATTGCCATCGAGGAGCTAGAGTCTCCTGAAAATTCGATCGAGAAATTGCGAAGTTCGCGTCTGATGGATTTCGATCGTACGCATCGCGTTTGGAATCGATTGAATCGATACTCGAGGCGAAGATCGATCGAGAAGTTAACGCGGTCGGTCTAGGGAATATTTTTCCGACGAACGGAGGAAGAAGGTGGCCCATCGAAGGAGCTTGCCAACTGTAACGGAACTCGTGTCTTTTTTCACCCTGTTGAGGTCTGCGCTTAGCCCAGCAACATGTTCCAGTGTATTATTCAGCAGAGAAACGGATGGATTCATCCTTATAACACTGACACCAAGGACGTATTCCCAGGTACGATTCGTTTGATGCAAATACGTCACTGTTTACTCGATAGAAACTCACCGTCAGGCTAGTCAGGGGATGAAAGGACCAAGAGTGAGAGAGCGATATCATTTTGTTCGACGCACAGTGCGACTGAATTATCGAGTTACAGACATATAAATCGAGGTTTAGTTATCGTTGTCGAAATATTTAATTGTTGTAATTATAGCTTAGGTAAAAATATTTACAGTCAGTGTAATAAGTATTCGTACAGGAACCAATTCGAAATAAAACTTCATATATTTATTTTATTAGTAAATTTTAGGGGAAGAAATAATTAACCAACATTCCTACATATTTTTAGAGTAGAATTTGCGTAAATTAAAGTTTATTGTTTTTAATGTTAACCTCTTATGTATTTCTTTTCTTATTAATTTTATTTGAAATTTGTTGCTGTACGAATTCTTACACTGACTGTATATTACATTTTGGTACGTCAAGATATTAATCTTCTAAATTCTTAACCTTATTGCCGTTATAATGAATTTATATGCATATCAGTCTCAACCTGATGGACATTGCAACGTATCTATGTATGTGAATTTTAATAGTAACCAAATTTCGTCTATTGTCATCACTAATTTGATAATCGAGAAGTTTTTACTCACAATTTTGGTACAAGTAATTGTTCTTTTTCTAACAGATCACAATCATAGATACTTGACGATTATCACGCGTAGAAATTATTTTATCTAATAAATTAATTATTTAATCGAACTTTTTTCGTTTCTCGATTTTTGTTCGCTAACGTCGCACTGTGCGAGGTACAGTCCCGTGCAAAAGTCTTAGGCCATTTACGTTACAATTACATCTTTTTCATATTTATTGCTAAAGAAACAGTATAACGGTATATATCGATTTTGCTTATACAAGGTGTTTCGTTTAAATCGAAACGGTTAAATATCTCGTGAGAAGTTGAAGCTCCCAAAAAAATGTTTTTTAAGTGTTTCGATAGTTCAAATTTTACAAGCAATTGTTTATGCGCGTAAGAGTGGAAACGGTCAATTTTCAAGATTTTAAAAATCTGTTTTTTCCCGATTCTTTAGAATCGCTTATACCCGTTTGTACCGCTTTTCGTCTCGTTTCTACCTCAATAGTTTAAATTTTACAAGCAATTGTTGATACAGTTGAATTATAAAATGTAAACTATTCAGGTACAAACGAAACGAAAAGCGATTCCGACGGGTACTAACGATTCTAAAGAATCGGGAAAAAACAGATTTCAAAAATCTTGAAAATTGACCATTTTCACTCTTACGCGTATAAACAATTGCTTGTAAAATTCGAACTATTGAGGTACAAACGAAACGAAAAGCGGTACAAACAGGTACAAACGATTCTAAAGAATCGGGAAAAAACAGATTTTAGAAATCTTGAAAATTGACCATTTCCACTCTTGCGCGTCGAAACAATTCCTTGTAAAATTTATTTATTTCAATTTATATTATTCGTAATTTCCCTATTATTATTCTTTCATTTGATGATTGAAAATCGTTACTCGCCATTGCGGTGCAAGTCTCAACCTGATGGACTTAACAATTAATCAAAATGGAATTTAGGAAGTTGCTAAAAATTTGATGTGTTATAAAAACCGATATTATAAGCCTTAAAAAAAAAAAAAAAATTCCTGACCGTGTCGTTGCTGAAATATAATTCATTAAAATTTGAAAGAGAACGTAGAGAAGTTGCGCGGTAACAGTCAGCGTTTTTAACACCGTCGTTTCTCGAGTTTACGAACGTATCTATAGATATATATTTATTGATTAGATACGGATCGATTTATTACGGACGCGAGCGAAAGCAATAAGACTGTACTTGGACGAAACTTTCAAAATAATATTTTTGAACGTGATTATCTCGAAACAACTACCGTACAGTTTTATCCGTTTTTTTTTTTTAATTCTTCTGTCTCAGTGATATTGTTATGCATTTTGTTTGCGTTATACAATACTGGAAATTGTAGATCGGCAGGAACACCTAACGCCACATGCACACTCTGCGAACGTCATTCTAAACGTATAGAATTTCTGTTGTTACGTAGGAACGTACTTGGAATGAAACAAGAAAAAACAAACGATAATAAATAATCTTGGATAACGGGCTGGCAGCGTCGTTTGATAAAATACTCGAAACAATTTGCAAATAAATACAAATTCCTGGCGTTAACCTTGTCGTTATCGTTAGTCAAATAAATGCGGTTAACGCTATCGTGAGACCGCGGATGCTTATTCAAATTCATATTTATATGTATATACGGATATACATTTAAAACTTGAACGAAAGTATATTTTGTTTTTGAAATATTTTTTTATTACGTGATCCATTTTTAACTTACCGATTTGTAGGGAAGTTATCGTATTCGTTTATATTTCATTTGTCTTTGTATTCATTTTGCACGCGTGTCTCCGAAATATATTTACATATTAATTTGCTTGGTCGCGAATCGATGAAGATTTTTTATCTAATTCTGTTTGAATGCAGTACTTGGTAAATAATAATGTACGTTAAAATAACAGGGATTTCTTTTCTGATAGTAAGAACTATACGTACATATTCTTTTGTATACTTGTGTACATTCTTTGGAATGTTTAACTAAAGAAATATTAAAACTTGCGTGATTTTTCCTTAAATAAAATATATAAATAAATAAGATAAATTTACCTTGCAAACGCACGGAATTAATTTCCAAATTATACAAAGAATTATTAACGGAGAACAATTACTGAATTTTATCCTTTAATGAGGTAAAATCAAGTCACGTGTTTAATTACAAAACATTCTTCATTTTAACATTCTTTCATTTCCTTCATTTTTATCAAACGATCAAAATCGTACTGGATAGCGTTCTCACAGTCTTTCTTTCTGTCGCTTTTTCCTACTTCTTCTAAAGTTGAACGCACTGGAAATTGCATTCTAAATTCCAAGACAGTGCAAATATTTGCGTCGATTGAAAACCTCAGATTTAATGCAGTTTGTATTGTTCATTGTTTATCCATTCTCGTACAGGTATCGCGAATTAACTGTTCTAACGATGCGAAGAGAACAGCAGCGTAGGTAGAACAGTAATTTAATTTCCATTGAAGCGCGGTAATTGTTTTATCAGATCCCCCTTAATTATTAAAATATTCAGCCGTTGTATACATTTTTCATTAACGATTTTGCGTATTTATTTATTTCTATCCGAGTATACAGGGCGCGCACAAAACATATTAAGTTATGTAAAAATATAAAAACACACTCAATGATTCGTGAATGTGAATTTTATGCATTTATGATACAAACTAACACAATAAATACATGGCAAACATAACCAAAGGGTATGTGCACTTATGGAAAACGGAATAAAAATATTATTATTATATATTAATTGTAGAATATATTTCACACACATTATCTATATTTTTTGAACGTTTTCCATGGTACTATAAATCGTAAATGCACGAACTACGCAGTCTAGTTGTAATTTAAATTCAACTATCTAAAAATGTTACGTAATCTTTTTCCTACGATTTATTTCGAGCACTTGTCGCAGCAAAATAAATTGATAAATTTAAAATAAATTATAGTCGTCATACCAAGTTCAGATGGTTAACTGTAAGAGTGTGCTGAATTGTTCTGTTCCATTGAATAAACCATTTCCCACGACCATCGTCGCGCTCGCATATCTACTCTGTTCCAGGAGTCATGCCATTTCGTTTCCCAATGAAATTTACAATTTTAATGGAATCGTTCGAGACCGAGACTTAGGTATC
The DNA here is from genome assembly GCF_026225885.1 of Hylaeus anthracinus. Lineage (NCBI taxonomy): Eukaryota > Metazoa > Arthropoda > Insecta > Hymenoptera > Colletidae > Hylaeus > Hylaeus anthracinus. The sequence continues at coordinate 2,875,600 of NW_026534341.1, read as the reverse complement.
GCTCTAATGTCTATAGTTCGAAACAAACATTTTCCTTCAACTATTATTACCATGTCCTTTTTTTTTAAAAAAAATAAATGCATATTCCGAAACTTCAATTTTTACAAACTACAGTAAAGAGGAATTTCAATAATTTCGATCTATGATCTTCATCGTTTTGAAAACACTTCTATTTTCGTAAATCAACATAAATTCCTGTTAATGTTACTTTTATTCCGAACGACCGACTTTCGCTAAATCTATTGTTGATGACACGACACTCTGCTAAACATTTTAAACAAAAGAGCGACAACAGTTGCGTGCCGCCAAAAGGGCGATACTACTCGTGTGCCTGCAAAGAACGCCGACCAGCTAATTCTTACAATGTATACCTAATACGGTATGAAAGAATTAAAGTCACCCTATATTACCATACACTTGCGTAGAAAATTCTTTTTTAAATTCCAGACCGTTTCTAAATAAACAGATAAAATGTCAATAATTCATTTTGTCACTGTAAAAGTGAAACGGTCTAATATTATTTAATTTCTAAATATTTATATACAAAATTCTTTTTTAAATTCCAGACCGTTTCTAAATAAACAGATGAAACGTTAATAATTGATTTTATCACTGTAACAGTGAATCTATCTGATGTTATTTAATTTCCTTTTGTTTCCTTTCGATACGTAATCGACTAAATTTTCGTTGCGGGTCTATCCAGAGGACATCGCACTATCTTTTGGCCTCGTATTACACCGCAGTTTCTAGCTTGGTCACTTACACGCGAACCGCGGCACAATTGTGACCAGTCCGTGTGTATCAGAATTGAGATAACGAAAAGCAAACCGAGCCAACGACGCAATAACCATTTAACGCTTCCCTTCAATTCGTGCAGGAAGGAAGTTGATAGAGAAACGTTGCGCTGCATATCAATTTGCGTGCATGTCGTGTGCGAAAAATTTGCCCTTTCGCTTCTAGTGTCAACTTAATTACAGGGTACAGGAAAAAATGGCCGAAAATCTCCAATAAAATATCAGAAACCAGATAACGTTCGCGTAGCTTTTGAAGATACAAATGCGTTAGATTTAAACGCGTAGAACTTTTTTAAAAATATTGTTTTATTTAATTAACAAGGGAACCTTACGGATCTGATTTTGATTTTGATTTTGATTTTGATGAAATCATTTTAGGTTATTCTAGAACATTAACAAGCATTGTGTGCAAAAGGATTTGTGTCAATGCCTCCTCGGTTTTGAGAGAAAAAAAAATATATATATAAAATACTGTACGAGTGAGAGACATCTATATCAAAATTGCAAAGAAGTGAATAAGAATTTAAATAGCTGCGGTGTCTAATCGTAAGACGCAGGCTACTTGGGATGCATGTGTTTTTTGACTCGTGTTCGATCCCCAGGGCGGTTAAATTTTTTTTTCCGTTTATAGAATTGTTACTTCGCGTAACAAATAATTGTGGAACGTCAATATTTTCATATGTATAATAGTACACGTATTATACAAATAAATGATGCAATTTTTTCAATATAAATGACGTCACAATGCAGATAATAAATTGTCGTGTCGTTTCTTACGAATATGATAAAGGTCATAATTTCGAGAACCCAAAAAAGTAAATATTTTGTTGGTTACCAAAATTCGTGGATAAAATACATTGTAGTGGCCATTAGGTTGAGACTTCCGTTGTGTATACAGGGTGTCCCAAAAATGTTGTAACACCTTGAAAGGGGTGGTTCGGGAGGTGATTTGAAACAACTTTTTCCTTAGCGAAAATGTTCTCCGAGGCTTCGTTAGGAAGATATTAACGATAAACCCTCGACCAATCAGAGCGCGCGGATACCGTTGGAGCGGCCGCGGTAGGCGTGGATACGCACTAGGCGGCCGCGCTCATACGCTATCGCGAGCGCTCCACCGGCATCCTCGCGCTCTGATTGGTCGGCCGCCTAGCGCTACACCGCGATACGCGCGCTCTGATTGGTCAGTGTTTTCCGTTTATATCTCCTCAACGAAGCCTCGGACAATATTTTCATTAAGGTAAAAGTTGTTTCAAATCACCTCCCCAACCACTCCTTTCAAGGTGTTACAACATTTTTGGGACATCCTGTATAGATACATAGAAATATCGTAGAAATCAGATTGAAAACTTGGAAGGTTAATGTAACAAAAATAATACGTGTACATTTTTATATATATAATATACGATATATAATTTTATAAATTTGTTGTTTACCAAACTTTGTATAAATACACAAGCTGCAATGGTCATCAGATTGAGACTTGAGTTGTGTATACATAGTATATGTAGGTTCATCGTAATGGGAACGGGTCGAGAACTTCGAAGGCAATTCTAACAACAATAAGTGAAAAAATATATCCGGTCAAGGAGGTCAAAAGCACCCTAAGACCGATTTCGATTTGCCATGATATATTCAATAGGTTATAAAAAAAGACTAATCTGTGCCAAGTCTCAAGTCTCTATCTCTACTGATGGAGGAATAAACAGAAAAAAATAAAGATCAAAGTACGTTCGAAAAGGTCACTTTTGAATTACGTATGTCGCCCTAGAGGCGCCACTCGAGCGTAGAGGGTTAACACAATTATTACGTAATTCCAATACAACTAAAATAATTTTCCCTCGGAAGTTTCTCAATCTCGAAATCGTCGTCAGCTCACCCCAAGCGAAAATGTCGTCGAGGTTTAAAAGCCGCACGCGCAAGTGTAAACGCAACACAAAGTAACAAAGTTAAGACGGATGTGTGCACGTACATGGAATATACATATCGTGCGATAATATATCCAGTAGGCGTAGAGAGGAAGGCGCGTGCGTGTAGGCCTTGCTGGTAATTGTCGTTAATTTAACGACAGTCACAACTGCCTGTCCTTACTGGTCAGTTGACGCGGCAAAGTTCCCTCTCGACTGGTCGGCCAATGTTATACAAGACTCTACGCCATTGTTTCACATTCAGTCCTGTCGATAGTTTCTCATTTCAGCACTCTACTTCATAGGGTTATTGAGATCATTCGTTTATGTCGCTACTGATTTCCTTTACTCGGGTGATCCGTTTATATCTTTGCTGATTTCGTTGCTCCTTTTCGATAACTCGCAATATTAAAATTTTTTTTTTTTAAGAACTTTTTCTAATTTCAGTGTGTAGCTACCAAATTCGCGGTGATCTATACGTTCCGTAAGAAGCTGTGTCGAAATTATACAATTTTTATATATTGTTTATTTTAAAACAGTGACGGTTAAATCGAGGTAGGCTGATATAATTCATATGCATTCAAATAACAATCGAGTGAAGTTTAGGTAAAATCCTACATTAAATAAATCCACGAAACAACTACCTTAAGATACCGAAACCTCCAAAATCCAAGTGTTAGTATACTTTCGATCTTATCTTCGATTGTATCTTCGATCTCAACTTCGTACATCTGAATCTTTAATTATACAAGAAAATTACAATTTCAAATGCTTCTCGCCAGTTTTAATACGTCAAATAGTGACACTTGCCATACGACCTAAATTAAATCTCGACATCTCAGATCTGAATACGTATTTACACGAGAGAATTTCGTTTCGAAGTATTAGGTTGTCCCGAAAGTTTTTTTCGCGAGTTGCACTCAATTATTTGGTGTGATCGTGTTTATATAAATAGGCAATCTAATTTCATAGATATTCATGTTGTAACGGTAATGGAGCAAAATGAATCGTGGACAATTCAGTAATGTAACATAAAACATAAAATATTGTGCATGTATTACTTATTAATAAAGCGAAAGAAACTTTTGAGACAACCTAATATTTTCCGCCAATATAACCTATCGAGTGCTGACTTCCCATATGCTACGATCTAGATTAACATCTCGACATCTTAGACCCGGCCATCTTCCCTCCGAACCCTCGATTGTACAATAAAAATCCCATTTCGAGTCCCTTATCAGCAATTAGAACTCATCAAGGGTTGTCTTTCGATATCTCAACAGTCCCATTAGCTACGAAGGAGCAACGACCAGGGTCGCCTCGACGCCATCTATCGACAGGAATCGGTTTCCATCGAGTCTCGACGGTCGCGTTCGGTTCGCAGTCGCGTTTCGGCCAGCGTTCCTCATATACTGTGTCGTAGTCGTGTTCGCGAGTTGTTTTTTTCCCGCAAAGTCGACATATTGACCGATCGTCAACCGTACCTTCTGTCGCGAAAGCCATACTGGTGTGTGATTTGTGGTACGAGCAGTGAGTTGTGGCGTGACCGGAGAAAGGACGCGTTTATAGTGAACGTTATTTCACAATGGGCTACGATTACCGAACTTGCATGCGAGTGCCCTCGTGTTAGAAGTTCGCTGATCAAAACAATTCTGTTTCTCGTGTTCCGTGCGACATTGGGTGATGTGTGTTTAGTGAAGTTTGGCCGAGTTTAACGTTCTCTGGTCAAAGTAGAAATGTGAGACGTTTACAAAGATTTTCGGGGAGATGCTTGCATGCAAAGCGACCATAAGGCAATTTAAAATTTTTGAACGATTTGTTGGATTTGTTTCGAATGTCTACTTGGTTATCTGGTTAGGACGATATCTGATCCGATCTGTTTACTACGGTATCTATTTAGTTGTTTGGTTCTTGCCTGTGGAAGAGTCAGGACCGTTGTTTTGGAAATGAAATGAAAATTTATCGACTCAATGTTTTGTTTACGTAAATAAGTGTACCTTTTTTTTAAAGTAAGAATCACATTGAAACAGAAAGTTTTAGTACGAATTGAGAATTTCAGTGAAATTGTTTTGGTGAATGTCGAAGAACATTATACGTACAAAACGAATGACATTGATAGTAATTATTGTTCTATTGAATTGATTATAATTAATGTTTTGTTGAAATAACGTTAGAAGAATGTTGAGTATACTTATATAAAATGAATGATTTAATATTATTTAAACGATTATAATTTATTTATCATTGAAGTATCTCGGGTATATTTAGAAAAGAAAATCGAAAAATTGTGAATTTAATTATTATCGAATCGTTACAAGTACTAGTTACAAAAATAACGAGTTTATCTAGGAAATTACCGACAGCTTAAAATATTAAAATATTACGATTTAAACTTCAGAAATCTTAAAACCAAGAAAATGTAGCTTTGACATTCGTTATTAATTGCTTACAGCTGTGAAGTACAATATATCCTTAATATTTGACCCCCTAACGTGGCTTATCACATTATTAACACCTCACCGTCACGTCGCCCACATGTGGATGACAGGACTTTACTATACAGGGTGTTCCAAAAATGCTGACGGTCCTTGAAAAGGGTGGTTCGGGGGGTGATTTGAAACAACTTTTTCCTTAGCGAAAATGTTCTTCGAGGCTTCGTTGGGAAGATATTAACGAAAAACCCTCGACCAATCAGAGCGCGAGTATGCCAGTGGAGCGGCCGCGGTAGCGTATGAGCGCGGCCGCCTAGCGCGTAGCCACGCCCACTTCTGGCGCTCCACCGGCATCCTCGCGCTCTGATTGGTCGAGGTTTTCTCTTAATATCTCCTCAACGAAGTCTCGTACAACATTTTCGCTAAGGAAAAAGTTGTTTCAAATCACCTCCCGAACCACCCCTTTCAATATGTTACAACATTTTTGGGACACCTTGTATAACACAATTTCTAATGCGAGATGTTAAAGAAAAGAAATCCGGTTAATATTCACGAATTCCGCTAACGTTATAAAAATAAATAATTCCCTAAGTCTCAATAGTCCCCAAACAAAGTTCGATTCCCCTAGAAATGTTCGTAAATATTCACGCGTCGCTAAACGTGTTAAATATCGTCGATTTGCAACCTGGAAAAACAAGATTACGGGTTAGAATGTCAGTTCGAAAGCAGCATTTGGGTGTTTCCGTTCCTCCATGATATAAAACGGTCTATTAAGGCCATACTTGAAGGCAATTTAAAAATAATTCTCTGCGTAGCCATCGCGCTGTGAAAACTGTGTCCGTTGCTCTTTGAGAAGTTTACGCAACAACGTGCATCATTATCTGTAGCCGATCAGAACCGATAATCGCGAAGCATAAGCTCGCGATATGGCAACTTGCCGTTCGAGAGAGTTGCATTCTATTAACAGAATCCTTTCTCAGGCTATAACGGGCGCCGGGAGCTCACAGGAGCTACAGTTTTTTTTATGCCACTGCGCTTTCAAGTTTCTCTGATAATATTCCAAAGCAGAACCTTTGTACGCTTTGTTGACCATGAAAAGATACTTCGAAACATTAAACTCTCTCAAAGCGACATTTTTTTTTCCCCCCTCTCGAAAGCTGATTTTTACTAGGAATTCGCCGATGTTTTTCTACGCGGACGTCGTTACTCACGGAAAAAGTTCAAGTTTACAAATACGTTAGGTCCTCGGGTATCGCAAGTAAATATTAAATGCATCTTTATTTTGCTGTAATTGAATATACACGAAACAAAGAAATTTTTATGCGTACATTTTTAATACACAAATATGCTTTTTCACTTTGGTATGGTATCTATTTTATTTTTATAACCCATTGGGATTGTAAGTAATGGTAATTTTAATATAAAAGCAAACGCACACGAAAAGTAATTTTCGTGGAAGGTAACAAGTTTTATCTCATTTACAGGCTTGTCGTATTTTGTATTATCTTGTCATTATATTTATTTTCTCAGTGTCTTTTCAAAGGAATTCATTTCCTGTGATGAAAAAATAAGATTGATATATAATTGTTATTTAAATTCAAAATTATAATTTCATAAGCTATTTACGAAAAACTAATTTTCTTAAATTTCAGACATGTTAATAAAAGAAAAAACCAAATTGCTTAATATCTGAAAAAGGATCGATTTTATAGAAAATTTGTATGTAACATATTTTGTAGGTAATTTAATTTTCCAAAAAAGTGCACCTATGTATAATTTTATAAAAGCCAATATTTGACGAATTATTTCCGAAAAACTGGTTTTCTTAGGTGATTTCGCACCAGTTTTAATTAAAAATTTGATTCAAAGCTTTCTAATTCGAGAAATATTATTCGTACAAACTTTGCTTACAAGGTTTTTCTTTTTTTGTATATAATTTTGTGCACTTCATTTTTTTCTTAATTTTTGTAATTAAAAATTGTACATTTAATGAACATTATTTTGGAAGGGAGAAAAAAATGTTTTCTCGTATATTTAAAATAGAAAATCGTATTTTTCGACAAGCCAAGTCTGTAATTGAGGTAGACATTTTTTATCTTGCACATAAATATTTGTGTTGTCATCTACTATCAGTTCTCCAGTCAGCACTTTACAAAAACAATATTGCTCTGAAATGGCACAGCCTGATACACATACGCGTCAATATCCCTCGAGAGGTAAATTGTTGCAACCTTAATCATTGCACGCGAGCCTCGATTGTTGTACAATGTCGACAAGTGGAAAGATTGGTCGCCAAGCAAGTCAACTCGTGGATGGTAGTGGGGATAAGTTCTGTTAATCTTACTGGATTAGCTACCTTCATTATTGCAGCAATTTTCTCTGCACTAATCAAGGCTCCTCCAGGAGGATTTCGTACCACAATCTAGGAAACTGTATTAAAAATTTCATTAGACAGACAATATGATGAAATGAAAGAATATTGATTATAATGGAATGATAAACCTTGTTAAACCTTGAATGATAAATCTTGAATACCTACAATAATCTAGGATCTACTGTGTTCAATTAAAAATTAAACAATGTGCACACTGAACATATATTCTTTAATATTATTTTTTTAAATTTAATAAGAAAGTCACGTATCAATTGATTAGGTGCAGAAATTAATTCTTTACCTTTACATTCAATTGTTTATAATTATAGTTTAAGTAGAAATATTTATTCGACATTTTGTTACGTTAAATTGGCAACCTTCTAAATTCTCATTCTGATTTCCATTATGACGAATCTATGTGCACCCAAGTCTCAACCTGATGGACACTGCCCTTGTAACAAACCATCGTGTTCCTTTTTTGTTGATTGTTTATCGATTCAAGACACTCTCAAAAAAGTGTTAAAATTGTAAATTCTTCCACCATGGATAACTAAAACAAATCAATCGAAAACAATAAAATCTTCAGGTCCATAAAGCTACAATTCATTCAACCACAAATATTTACCAACGTCATTATCATTATCGATTCTCAAACATGTAGCACGCGTCACACGCTATCGCTCCATTATCAACCCATTACATAATAAATCTGCGATTAGATTACTTTCTTCTGCTTTCGCATCGTGTTTCCCTTTCCACTGTAAACGTATTGCATCCGTGTGTAGACGAGTCTACAGTTGACAATAATCACGAAATCTAGATCTGCTATCGGGTGTCGAGTGCGAGGAATATCAGAGATCTCCACGAGTGATTCGGGTGCAACGCTAGCTACCAACCGAAATTGGCAGATTTCTTAAAACTGGATGTAACGCGTGTCGATTACGATTGCCGAAATACGGTGAACGTGTTGTGTGCGATCTGCTGCGACGATACACGATTGGGGTACGGTGCGAAAAAAAGTGAGCGCAGGAAGATAGCAACATCAACCGTGGACGGATAACGCAGAAAAATGTTCAAGCTCGCTGGACGTCAAGAATGGGAAGCTTTGACGAAAGGTAAATGGCGTAGCCGTTTACAAATCGTTTTTATAATTAAATAATTATTAGTTTAATCCCTGTCCTGGTCAAAGTCAAAGTTCGAGTCAATTAGTTCATAAAGGGAGTATGTTTTCACTTGGAAGTGAATAGAGACGAACACGTACTGTGTGTCAGGATAGAAATGCGCACGGAATGTTTTGTAAACAGTCTTGCTACTCCAGTCTAGAGACCCTCTAATCAGTTACGAAATAACCAGATTCTAATTAGCCATCGCTATTTTTCAGCTGAATAATCTATACAGGGTGTCCCAAAAATATTTGAGGTTCTTGAAAAGGGTGGTTCGGGAGGTGATTTGAAACAACTTTTTCCTTGGCGAAAATGTTGTCCGAGGCTTCGTTAAGGAGATATTAACAAAAAACCTCGACCAATCAGAGCGCGCGTATCGCGGTGTAGCGCTAGGCGGTCGACCAATCAGAGTCCGAGCATGCCGGTAGAGCGCCCACGGTAACCTATGAGCGGCCGCCTAGCGCGTAGCCTACGCTCCACCTGAATACTCGTGCTCTGATTGGTCGGACGCTTAGCACGTAGCGTACGTTACCGCAGCCGCTCCACCAGCATCCTCGCGCTTTGATTGGTCGGCTTTTTTTTTGCTAATATCTCCTTAACGAAGCCTCGGACAACATTTTTGCTAAGGAAAAAGTTGTTTCAAATCACCCCCCGAACCACCCCTTTCAACGACTTCCAACATTTTTTGGACACCCTGTATAGTCATACTTCACACTACGTTAATCGTATCGCGCTACCGAATATTCGATTACCGATCGTTTCAATTAATTAGTGTTCGTGGTATAAAAACAACACATTTGTTTAAAACATTAAGGAAAAAACCGATTAGATAACTTTTTGTATAAACTGAAATTATTTTTATTCGAAAGAAAATCCGTAGAAACTGAAAAGAAGGTTTGTCGTTATTATTTACGATACATATTCAGAGAAAACATAATTTCTTTTTTCGAGTGTTCTAAAATTATTCATTTTGAAAAACTTCCTATCAATTCGAATGAACGAAATAAAAACGAAGATAATTTTGAATTAATTAAATTAAAAAGCGTAAGAAATTTCTCCTAATAAAAATAATGGAGCTGACATTACAGTTATCCTTTTTCAAAAACTTCAAATCGATGAAATAAAAATAAAGCTAATTTTAAATTTATTATAGTAAAAACAAGAGATTTTTTTATCAAGTCTCTCCTAATAAAAATAATGGCCCTCATATTAAACACAAAGAATTCATTTATCGTTACGGTGAAATACTTTTGTTGAAAAATAATGTTTATTCACAAACTCGTGGAAGCATGAGACCAATTTTGGATTTAGGCTACCATGTTAACCTAACATCTATTCCCATCTTTTTCGCTCGCTTTTTGATCGACCTGTACTCTGACATAACATGCGTGCAGCAAAGAGCGTTTATTTACCTCCTTATAGGCGTAGACGGCTCGATTAATGCGTTTTAGCCCCTTTGTAGGCTTGGGAATCCCCTTTCCAGTTGGGGAATGAATCACACACCATGGTAGTATAGATAATCGATACGTTCTACGGTGAATTTGAGGAGAAAATTCTCGGGATTTATAAAAAAAAAGGGGGGGGGGTCGATACTTGAGGAAAGATCATTCTTCAAGATCTTTCATTAGAAAGATGAAAGAATATCACTAGTATATTTCCAGATCAATCAGCGACTAAGCTTTGGAGAATTTATTTATATTTATATTTATTTATATTGAAAGCTTTATTTATAGAATTTCCTTATAAATTGAATTCTTTGTAAAGATAGTGGTGAAACTTTAAAGAAACATTTCTGTATATCTATTTATTTACATTCACAGCCTTATTTATAGAATTTTCTTATAAACTGCTTTCTTTGTAAAGATAACGGTGAAGCTTTAAAGAATTTACTTATGGTAACAGCTTTATTTATAGAGCTTTTTTATAAACTGCATTCGTTCTAAAGATTCTACTGACTTTCAAGTTTACTTGAGGATAAAACCAAAAATAAAAGATGTATTAAATCAATTCTATTTAACAATTAACAAAATAGATCTTTATATTTCTTATTTTTTTTTTTCTCTTGCAGATATACGGCTGCAGCTGAACGAGCAGCTGAGATGTCTCGATATCAGGATGGAGGCGCAAGTTGCTCTTGTAGCAGAGCTGCAGGACTTTTTTCGAAAGAGAGCAGAGTTGGAGCTCGATTACAGCAAGTCTCTCGACAAAATGGCCAGAAGCATACAGCTGAGGCACAAGGAGCAGAAACAAAAGTATGTATTCTGCTATCAACATTGATTTTTCAAACATCTACCAAATTTCTTGCTTTATAACTTACTACATATGATACGCATCATTTAAATTCTCAATTTTTACCATTGGTAACACTAGAGCACTTGTATTTGAGCAAAAGTTGTTCAATGTGAGGACATTGTAAAGGTTTTGTGCATCAGTTTCATAAATGTTATTCTTAGAGAATAATACTTAAGTATTCTCTTGAGTATACTTCTTTTACAAATTCTCGAGGAAAATATAAGTAGGAATGTATAAAATTGTTTAGAAAGATCGAATGTATCGTGAACCGATCAATTCTCACCGAGAGTTTCAAAATTCTATCTAAGCTAAATCAATTTTTAGGCGGGAACAGTGGCCTCTATTCTCCAGCTACGCCTGCTGGCAGCAACTCATCAACGAGACAAAATCCTTGAGCAGAGATCATGCAGCTCTTTCAGAAGTCTACAGTACGCACCTCGTGGGTCGTCTCAATCAGGTGATGGAAGATGTACAACGGATATACAAGCGTGTAAGTGTATATATACTTTATCCAAAACTTATAGAAAGGATTAAATTAATATTTTGCCCAATGAATTTCAAAACAAAACGCAAGAATACAGAACTTGCATGTGAATCGATACCTGCGGTGACAGTATATGAGATTTTGTGGCTGTATTTAATGTCAAGAATGGGAACTACTTAAAATTAGAAAAATTTGAAACTTGAAATTTAATTTAGTCACAAAACAAAATTATATTCTTGTAAATATTGTAACGGGTTACTCTCGTTTTTCAGTGCCGTGAAATAGGGTATGAGACACACGAGGAGATCCTCCGAGTGCTACACGAGCTCCATACAACGATGAAGACATACCAGGCTTACCAGGCGGAGTCGAGGCAAGCGGAGACAAAACTCCGCGTCGCCGAGCAGCAGCGCACCAAACTCGAGGTAGCGATCGCTCCACCTGAGAAGCTTGCGCGCAGCAAGAAATACAAGCTCATCGAGAAGGAAGTAAACAAGGTATGCTAGAATCAAGCTCAGATGTTTCATACCATCTAGCGTTAAGGGTAAAAATGATTAGGTTGCCCCAAAAATTTATTTCGTTTTATCAGTTATAGTTTACAATGTAAGAAATCATATTTCATTCAAAGAACACTATACCAATTTCTGAAGCTTAGATACTTTATCCTTAAAATGAATAAAATAGAAACATAGTACTGCATAGGTATTGTTTATGGATAAGAGTAATTAATAGTATTGTTACTTTAAATAGAATGTAGATTAAACTTGGTTTAATTGTTTATTTCAGAGAAAGAGCAAGTACCAAGAGGCGAAGTTGAAGGCGCTCAAAGCGCGAAACGAATATATTTTGTGTCTCGAGGCATCGAATACGACGATACACAAGTACTTTGTGGATGACCTGTCGGATCTCATAGATGTAAGTTATATTTGGGAACTTTATTTTACAAAAAAGTCAGATATGATAGATATCTCTCTCTCTCTTATGATTGTACCCGTACAATCACTGCTAACACTCATATTATTTTTCCAGTGCATGGATTTCGGTTTCCACAATTGCATTGCCAGGGCGCTGTTGATGCATTGCAGCGCCGAGGAAGGCAGACAACGTTCGTTACAGTCAGGTGCTGAACAATTAACTGCCTGTGTTGGTGCTTTGGACTCCAGGGCAGACAAGCAGAGGTTTCTGGAGTCTCACCATGCTGCTTTTATGATTCCAAAAAAATTCGAATTCCAAGGGCAACGAGGGGACGAGGTACTTATGGCAAGGAACTTTTCATTTTTTTTTAAACTCATTATTTAAGTTTATGTCGGGACTTGAAGTATAGCAAAATGTGAATCAGTGAAAGATCGAAAGTTTGCAAGTTTGAAAATTCACGTAGCATGCTGAATGAACGTTTTTGAAACTGCAAAGTTTTAATCTTTATTTTTTGTTACACTTACAAGTGTTTCCTAAAATTTTTGACTCGATTAACTCTTTCAATATAGAAATTTATGTTATGTGTTATGTTTATTGTTACAGACTCCTGAGCCCGAATTGCAAAAATTATTGCATACCGAGATGGAACAACGACTAACGCAATTGCAACAAAGAGTAACGTCTTTAAGAACCGAGTCTGAAGAAGTTTGGAAAACTTTGGAAACGGCAGAAGCCAGCCTTTTAGAAATGTTGACTGCAAAAGACTACGATTGCTCCAGATATTTTGGAGAGAACGCTGTACCTACCTCGAGACCTCCAGAAACATTGCAAATTAAGCTTAGAGCCGATAGACAAGAAACAGAAGAATTCTACCTCACGGTATGTCCCACTATCAGCTTATCGAGAGAAACAAAATTTAGTTGGTCGATATTAATCGAGTCTGTCAGATGTAAGATGATAGCAGCTAGTATCTTCAAGAGTCAAATGACATACTAATACACTGTACAGCGTAACTATAGTATCACCTGATAGTTTCTCTATAATTTTGATTACTTCTAAAAATACACAACTTTTTGGACACTGGTCGTATTTTGTTACTAATGCTACATTTTAATTTATACCCTCGTCGGTTTAAAATTACACGGCGATGTTAAATGCAATCTAATTTTGAACGAATAAAAAGTAACATGTTCACTGAATTTTTACAGAAATTCCGGGAATACCTTCTTGGAACATCAAGAATAGCTAGATTGGACGCGAAGCAAGAATACATACGACAGAGCTTGTTGGATGGCTCTACAGCGAGTGCGAATACGTCGATATCGACAACAAAGCAGAAGCAGGCCAGGAGGAAACGAATTGGTCGACTCCAGATGAACGGTCAGCCGAAATTGTTTGGTGGTTCGTTGGAGGAATATTTGGAAAGCACGAACCAAGAAATACCCCTGATCATGAAGAGCTGCATCAGAGTGATAAATCTCTATGGACTTCATCATCAAGGTATCTTCCGAGTGTCTGGATCGCAGGTGGAAATCAACAACTTCCGAGAGTGGTTTGAGAGAGGAGAGGATCCTTTAGCCGACGTGACAGATGCGTCGGATATTAACAGCGTTGCTGGCGTGTTGAAGCTCTATTTGAGGGAATTGAGGGAACCCCTTTTTCCTATCATTTACTTCGAGCACCTTATGGAATTGGCGCAGTTGGAATCGAAGCAGGAGTTCGTTAACAAGATGAAAGAATTGATATCGAGTCTTCCAAGACCGGTGGTCATTGTAATGCGATATCTTTTCGCCTTTCTCAATCAGTGAGTATTCAGTGAGTTATTACAATTTTATTGTAAAGGTTTAAGCCAATTAGAATCTTAACCAATTGTAAACAAATTTATACAGACATAGAACCGATAACACGTTTTACTCTTCTGCATTAACGAAGAAACGTTCCTTTTTCTAACAGCCTCTCCGAATTTTCGGACGAGAACATGATGGATCCGTACAACCTGGCCATCTGCTTTGGTCCCACATTGGTTCCAGTACCCGAAGATAAGGATCAAGTGCAGTACCAAAATCAAGTAAACGAATTGATTAAAAACATCATCACCTTCTGCGAAGAGATATTCCCAGAGGACATTGGAGGTACTCAGTACGAAAAATATATTAGTAGAGAACCGGATGACGTGTAAGTCTACACTTCCTAACTTTGTGATTTGACTATATATTAACACTAAACTACCGGCCTATTTAAACAGTCTACAACTTGCAAAAGAATTATGTACGGATTTTTGTGTATGATATAAAGTCTGTAACTTGGAAAATGATTTTATAAAGATTTTAGTGTATATTTATCAAAGCTGACATTAATTTCTACATATTGTTAATTGATATATCACAAGCCTAATCTGTTCAACAACATAGTTAATAAAATTCCAGGAGGTAATAGCTGAAACTAAAAACTATAAATAGGCCTTCCGGTAGATAAAGTGTTAATTCTTGATTTTGATTTAAAAAAAAACCAATTTCTGAACGCAGAGATGTGGGCGACTCGCCGACGGACCAAGTTCAAGAAGATATGGACTCCGAGGTGTATCCATCCGAGGATGGTGAGTGAGAGAAATAAATTGCACGAGCTATAGCTCTGAATCCAATAGAGCGCCATCTACGTTCGTTTTGTGTATTCCCAGAATCTGAAAACCTCGAAGCCACAGCACAATTCGATTTCAATGCAAGGTCCGAAAGAGAGTTAAGCTTCAAAAAGGGGGATACCTTGACTCTCTACACACAAGTCAGTAATGACTGGTGGCGAGGTGCCTTGGCTGGTAGAGAAGGGCTTATTCCCGATAAATATATTATGATCAAGATAAAGTAAGTGCGACTTAATCACACGCAATGGCAAATTATTTTCTGCGCAAATGCTTTTTTTCAAATACACATAACTAAACTTGACACGTTCGTTACCGCGCGCAGAAACAATTTTAACTCGATTTTCATCAAATTATACTTCTAGTATCAAATCTAGTATTAAAATCTAATAAGTGGGTGTAAAAGTCGGTCTTTTTAATGAATCACGTCGATCGGTCTTTTCATGAAAATTTTGAAACATGTACCAATATATAATCTCATTTAGATTCTGCATTATTAGTTTTGCATGTTTCGCATGGGGTAGTGATCTCTTTTTCTTTATACAGACACATCTCAGTCATTTCTTAAATTTTATTAGAAAATGCTATGTCCTGGTATATCGAAACAGGATATGGGTTGGTTTCAGTATCTAACAATAATAAAACGATCTTTTCTTTGAATTCTAAGTAGGACATCTGCTGCAAAGCTTCTGTACAGATCGGTTAGTCTTCTTTCAATACCCTGAAACATTTGTCGTCGTTTGTTCAGGGATGAGGAACGCGAGAAGGAACTCTTGAAGTCGTCCAGCGAAGAATCAATGAGAAGAAGAACGTCCAGCTCTGCCGACAGCGTGCTCTCGAGCAACAATTCACCGCTGATGGGACCATCGAGCAATGCAGCTACTTGGTCTTCGGGCACCACGTCCGACGGCCCTGCAACCATGAACACAGTTGCGACAGACAATAGCAGCAACAGCGGCGTCGTTCCAGCAGTCGTTGCAAACGTCTCTTGCATCTCGTCCACGCAACCGATCATCAGTCGAGAGGTATTGGAAACTACTGTTTAGCATATGAACAACTCGTATTCGATTTTTTTTCTCTTCATAATTCGTTTGCTTTTTTACATTCTTTGCGGCGCACTCGGAAAATGTAAATTCTAGGCATAAGTGCATGGCTGTTGTGCTGTTATTCGTTCCCCTTTAAACGCAATAGCAACGAAAACGATTTTGAATACACAGTGCCGTTCTCAAGGCGCGGACACTCGTTGCCTGCATATCGCACCTCTTAGAAACCAGCATTGCTTTCTGTTTAGTAAAATTAGAATCGTTGGAAGCCGAAAGAACTTTTATTTTTTTTTTTGAAGCTGTATCGCAGAGTACTTTTACGGAGGCGAAACAGCTCTTCAGGTACCGATTCTTAGTATGTGTCTTCTAAGAAGAAGATTAAATTGCAACAAATATTGTCGGTTCTTGGTGGTTCAATTTGGCTGAATTTTCACTGAAATCAATAGTCATCTAGCGATGATCAAACCAAATTAGCTATTGTTTGCTGTTTATTCAGATAAAAAGGCTACGAACTTAAACCTGTGTAGGTCTATTAATATATATATAAAATTACATACATGTATATACAGATCTTAACAATATTTTTCCTAGTATGTAATTTTTTAACTTCGCCAAATTCAAAAATCCTATCTAAATTTATTTTCATAATTACGAAGGTATTCAGGTGTTCCCAATTTAAATGCTGCACCCTATATTTATTTACCATATTTTGATTTATTCTTTAATCCTATTTGAATGGAAACCTTCAAGGAAGCATTACACTTTTGAGAATTCTTTGTGCTCATGAAAGCTTATCCTGTGTAATCTCTACCAAAATTTGCTGGATTTAGAATGTCGTTCCAAGGACATCCAAGTGCAAAGGGTTAAACTTTAAATATTACACTATACACTATTTCTATAGTGTCTCTCTTTCCTCTTTTACCTACTATCTGATAAATAGTAACAGAGATAAATGTTTGCAAAGATCTAGAAACGTAGTAGTATGAAAAGTAGTTGCAGGTTTGGAAACTGTGGGGTTCACATATGCTGGCAATTTTACTTGGCGAAACTATGATAAATTATCCTAACATTGTTACTCCTTAGTTAGAATCACTGTCGAAAGTTGTTGAACTTGCTTAGAATCGGCCTCAACCTGAAACTACAGGGCCCATTAGCACCAAAAATTCCAAAAAAAGAAATAGTTTCGCCTCTGTCAGACTACTCTGTGTCTGTGTGAACGACAATTCTACGGTTTGGCTGGAATAAAATGAACAATCTACACAACGAGCATATTGTTCCAGATTTTGATAATGCGAGACGCGCAATTTTTTATGTTGGGTTAGAGTCTGTGATTCGAGGATCAGACGAGATCTTGTTTTTACCAAATAGCGAACCGGTGAACCTGGAGACGAATCTAAAGCTACGTTAAGTTTATTTTTACTCGAGATCGCGGCATCTCGACTAGCTGTAATTATTTGTACGATACATTTGTAAATAAAATAGAAATATACGTGTTTGTTGCTGCATGTGCCTCGGTCTCTTTGTCTTGTCTCGCCTTGTGTCCTTTGTTGTCTTGCGCCACATATTTTATTTCTCTTTTGTTTTGTTGTTGTTTTACCGATATCACGACTTTCGATGTTAATAGTTGGGATGGTTGCTGTTTTTCCAGATATACGTTTAGTCAGCCTTTAGTTGACGAGAAAGTTTCACGTACATAGGTAGTGGCCGAAACGGACTAAAAACTGTTCGAATAAAACTGCTGCCAGTGTCGTGTGGTTCTGTCGTTTGTGTTTTTCGTTTCGTTGAAGGACTGCCTCTGTTTAACGGTTCGGTTGGTTTGTGAATCCTAGCATTCTATAAAACAATTTCAGTCTATAGACGAAACCAAAAGGGAATACTACTCGCAGAGTCTACTTATCCAGCGGATATTCTTTTGGCTTAGGTGAGTAAAATATGCACCTCACCCTCCCCTCAAAGTCTAGTTAACATTTAACTTCGTTATCGGCATCCGTAGCAAGATAGGTATCGCGTGACGCATCGGCCTGATTTTTATATATATATATTTACACGTTTGCCTGCTTGTATTCATCCTGTTCATTGTCAGTTTTACGAGCAGTTTTTAATCCTACCTTGGCATGAACGTCGATCTTACGCACCTCACGTTTTCCTATTCTATTGTTAAATCTGCGCGACTATGCTGTATAACACAAACGGACTGCTAATTTTATGTACTTCTGATATGTATGGTAATATATAGGACGAGTCATCCAAGACTTCTCCTTAAAAATCACCAATCACCCTGAAATCGCATAAAACATGACCACCTATTTTTTGTATAGATACATTGCCTCTTCGAAACTGGAAAGTGTATATCAGACCAATTCTTTCATATCGTTTAAACCAATGAAGACGTTTAAGAAGTCTTAGGTGTCCGATCCTGTATATATTGTATATGTATGTATATGGCTTTTACTACTTTATATCTGTGTATCTTTTGTAACAAATCTGTAAAACCTTTTGCATTCCATCGTTAACCCTTTGCACTCCAAACGATTAGGTTACACGTTGGTAATCACCCCACGAGAAAATGTTGACCAATTTGTTAGATCATACTACTTGTTTTTTTTTTTCAAACTTTACATCTTGATTAACCCAAAACATAAGCATTATAATGTATGAATTAATATAGTTTAATGAAAATCTTATATTTATTTTATTATTTATAGTAGGACGCCCCTCTAAGTATCCGAGCAGTACAGCTGGCGTTAGGAGTAGAACGCCTCTAAGCGCTTGGACGGTACAGTTGGCCTTTAGGAGTGCAAACGGTTAATAACTATAAGCCACATATATACCATATCTACAGGGTGAGTCATTTAAGACTTCTCCTGAAAATATCTCTGTTGTTTTTAATTGTACAAAGATATGTTTCAAGAGAAAAATTGTTTCGTTCAGAGAATAACATACAATGCGTATCATAATTATACGAACACTTAGATTTTTGACCTTAACACACAAAATTACAATAATGAAAATAATCCTGTCCCGTTAAAAAGAAAACATTGATGGCCTCGAGATAATTTCTTTGCCTATCACACCATGATTCCCTCCAAACTAAACATTTTTCTTACTATATTTTTATACCATCAAAAGCAACGGATATTTTAAAAAGAAGTCTTAGGTGAGTCACCCTGTATATACAAAGGTTACACAAACTCGTTACGATACAAAGGATACAAAGGGGTAACAAGTTTAACGCATGCAGCAGGTATACATTTAAATCAACCATATACCTTGAGAGTCTCTTAACGTATTCGCTGTTAACATATTTTTCTGTCTTAACGTGTCATTCAATTTTTTCTACCATCACTTCAGTATATCAATTCTGTCACCGAAATTGTCCAGTTGTAAATCATCATAGACTGCAGATCTTTATGCATTCATAGGAAATTTGAATGTACAAGAAACTACAAAATCCAAACAATATGAAAAAATATAAAAGAACATTGAAAGTAAAATATTATTTTCTTCTATTCTGTATTACTTTGTATTCTTCTCTATTATTCTGTATCATTCTGTACCGAGCTGCATTATTCTGTACTTTCATCTATCATTATATCATCATATATTCTGTATTCGATATAAAATATTATTAATACTGAAAGCAAAATTCGTATCATATTATTTCCAAAGTAAAATAAATTTCTATTTAGCTTAAATGTTTACAATTAAATTTACAAACATTTCATTTTGTATAAAGATCTGCAGTCTAATCACGAAACGTGAAATATTCTAAATAACAAGTTAACATTCCACGCACACATTGGGTATTTCGGAGCTCCCCCAATAAATTGCAGACAGTTCTGGTCACTTCCTAGCCTGCGATACAATTCCAGGGCACTACGTACGCGTAACAAGACAGAAAATAATTTACATTTCAAGAAAACAATGGTTGGTAATTCTAAAAGCGTCGTTAGTCTCCCAATTCTACTCCATCGATTACAACGTTTCATAACAAACAGCAGATTTCACATAAGCATAAAACTTTTTTCAGGATTGCAAAGGAGCGAAGGTATCAGGCACGCCTGAGAAAGAGAAGCACGTGTTTGGTTCCGAGCACCCCAAGGATACGATTCCAGTCATCATCAGCAACAATGGAGAGACCGAGAAAATGTTCAGCGAGGTGCATCAGCAGCAACAGTGCAACGAAGAGGTGGAAGACGTTGAACGCGTTTCCTCGATGAGCTTGGACGGGGGTTCGAAGCGTGCAACGAGCAGGAAGCAACACTGGAAGTCCCAGAGCATGGGGGATTCGGTGCAGCAGACTGCGAACCCTTTGCAAGCGAACAACGCGGTAGGCCAAGGCGAGGAGCTGCAAGAGCAGCCAACCTTCTCGGCAAATCGCGAACTCTGGCAGAGGAGGGCCACGTCGCAGACCCAGCTGAACCCACCTGCACCTCCTAATCACAAGCTATTTCGTAGTTCTCAAGAGTTCCGCGAGATGCGTCAGAAGCACACACCAGACCTCGTGATGGACCTGCCTTTGTCGGCGCAAGACGCGAGCAAAAAGTCTGCCTCGTCTGGCAGTTTGAGCAGCTCCGACGAAGAGACTCCTGTTCAACCTTGTCGCGCTGAAGCAGCCACTTCTCCTACCGGAGGTCCCGAATCTCCAGACATGAGCACAGCTGCTGAAAGATTCGCCAAGCAGAACCAGTGCACGCTCAAGAAAAACACGAAGACGAATCCTGAAGGGTCGAAGCTGAAGCGCCTGGAGACTGAGAACGATCCTGAACAAGAGTCCGAGGAGATGGTCAGGTCCGCCAGCTCCAATCAGCTGTCCGACTCGATATCCATCAGGTCTCCGCGCTCCACGCCGAAGATCGTCGCGAAATTCGCGGACATGCACTTAACAGGCGGCAGCCAGGTGTCCTCGTTCAAGCCCCAGGTTAAGGTGAAGCCTACGATCCTGAAGAAACCGGTGCTACCGTTCCCGCATCCTCACATGAGCCCCGAGCTGGCGAGAAAGATCGAAAAGCAGGCGCAGAGCGCGGAACAGACGAATTAATTATGTTTGCCAGGGAGTCAGGAAAAGTCCAGCAGAGAATATTTATTTTCAGCGAGCCACGGGCGTCTTGCGAGCTCGTGAATCCGTCAGCGACTCCCCCGTTGACCAGGTACTCCGCCCAATCGCGAGGACTCTAAGCGTGTGTTAGTTACTGTGCCCAAGATGAAAGGAAAGCCCCCAGGGAGGCAGCGTCGCGCCTCGACGAGAGCAATCGCCAAACCATGGTGTTCCAGAAACGAGGTTGGATGCTGCCTCGGGCCGAGTTTATTTTTTCTACGACTATTTTCCATTTTCGCATAATTTTTTTACCAAATGATATCCGCGAAACGATGTTTCTAGTCATCGAGCGACGATAGAGAAACGTTGAGAGAAATGTGTGAGCGAGAAGGTACATCGAATAAAATACAATTTTCGAGTTTAAATAGTGTGCGTGCGTGCGTGCGTGCGTGCGTGCGTGCGTGCGCGCGTGTGTGTGTGTGAAAGAGAGAGAAAAAGGTCGGAGAGGGAGAGAGATTGAGATGATTTTATACGTTGGACGATAGGTGTAATTTATTGCATAAGGATATTGCTCCTCAACGTGTACGATGATGTTTGCAACAAACGTGTACGATGTTCCTTTAAAATGCACACGCGAGTGAGTATGAGTTTTAAAAGACTTTTCCAGATGTTTGTTTCTTAGGAGAATGTGTGAAATGGTAATTGGGACGGTGGTCCCGATTATTTGGACATTATATGTAACGTTACGGGCGTTTTATTATTATGAACTATACGAGAATGATGTATAACCGAGTTCTTTGGGTGTAATTCGTGTTCTTTGGGGTGAGATTATTCGATGGTTCAGCAGGATTGTAGCTGGGCTCTTCACGGGGCAAACGACGCATTGATATAGCTATGTAGAAGTAAGTCAAACTTAAATTGATAGATAATAGATAATACTTGAGAATTACTATGTTTTCCATCGTTCAAATTCTTCTTCTTAACAAACTTTGAATGAATATATCTTCCAAACTGAACGTGAAAGAGAATTACGGTTTGGAGCATTGTTTTTCTGATAAATTGTATTAAATAAAAGCACACGGTCATTGGTTCTTTTCCAATTTAAAGAACGCAGACTCTATCTAGATCTAACCTAGTAAATATCACTTTGTCTAATTTGACTCTCGAGGACTCTAGCTACAACATGCCTCAAAATATTAGAGTATCTTATCCAAAGAACACGACTTACACCTACAAACCTTGATTAATATCACCCATGAAGAACCAGGTCATGAAAGCCTGAAATATCTTATATGAAAATGATGTTCGATATATTCGATAATAATAAGTGTACAATAATGCACGAGTATTTAACGGTTCGACGTCGTCTGTTTTAGGTCTGTACTGATTATTCTGCTATGAAATTCAACGAAATAGGAAAAAAAACAATGTAAACGTGTCGACGTATTCATACCCTTTCCTGTATCCGATTTAAAAAAAAAAAAAAACATTGTACTCGTTTATCGAATAATATGCATACAGTAACCCGATACTAATGCGCAGAGATTCTGCAATTATATTTGGAAAAGGAAAACACTCGAAACGTGCGTCCAAAGTAACGAGTTCGGTTAGAGTGGCTAACTTAATACTCTTTATAGTTACTGATCAAGTATTAAGACGAATATTATCGCATTATACCTACCGCAATAAGAATATTAAAGCCAATCGATTGTCGCCTTTTCCAGTTTGTATCATATCTGTTGGAGGAATACCTCTATTTTTACGAATGCGTTCAGTTTTAAGTAACAAAACGTTTGTGTTTTAACGATCTGTTTCTTACGCTTTATGCTGAATTGTTATTTTCGAGAGGATTCAGTGTAATTTCACGCGTAATTGAACTCTTGTTGCGTTTTTACATCCGTTTTTAACGTTCGAGCAGACGCAGGTGCCTAATTTGACGATTCTCTCCGTTACGATTACTGGTATTTAATAAAGAAAACTTGCAGGCTGCATTGGCTGTTCGTACAACAATCCTGATTATTCCCAATGAAATCTTTTCGAATGTAATGTCTATGGTAAGTTAGTTGCATCAGGAGAGTACTCTTACAAAGTTAAACAAATTCTTGTTGCACTTTTGATATTTTAAGATTATTTTCTCTTTTTAGTTGAATGTTTAGAGCCACGGACTGTTAGACAGATTAGATAGATTATACAGTTAGAGAGTCTTTCCTAACTAACTAGTCAAAACAAATCTCAAATATAGAAAGTATTAATAACGATATATTTTCCGTAATACCAATTCCTAAATTATCATTTATTATGATTTCTAATAAAAGGAGGTAGTAATTGATACAATTAAAGTTGCAATTAAAGGGATATGCGCCTACGTGACGGCAACCGAAATGACAAAACAGCTAGTATAGGTTGCCGCATACTAGGGACACCTCTACGCCTTCGTGACGGCAACCGAAACGATAAAACAGCTACCTTAGGTTGCTGCGTACCAGGGGCACCTCTGCGCCTACGAGATGGCAACCGGGCCGACAAACCGGATAGTATAGGTTGCCGCATACCAGGGGCACCTCTGCGCCTACCATATCACAACCAGGCCTACAAACTGCCTAGAATCGGTTGCCATTCAACAGGGGCTCCGCGCCTACTGTGCGTTGAATTTTAGATTTTGGTATCAGGAGAACATGATATGCGAAGAGGTGGCATAAGAAATGTCTGCTACGTATCGAAGTTCTGGCCAAATTTTACATTTTGGTTTTACATTTCATGCAAGAGGCTCTCATAAATCATACTGCACTTGTCAAACTATAGATACGTCGTTGAAATATTGTTCCATTATTCTATTTTTGTGTGTGGAAACTAAAAACGTTGTCATATAATTACTACGTCTTAGATAATGTCAGAGTGATACGCAGTGTTTTGTTTATTTCCTTGTTGTTCAAGACCTTTGTCATTTTACTTCAAGGCATCTCATAAATAATCAATTCGGTTAATTATTTGAATTTGTCGAAAATTCATTAGGATAGCGCTTTTAAGTTGTTATTGTACACCGTGTATCAAAATTCAGTGTCTTGAAACTGTTTTTCATCAAGATCAGTTAGACTACGATACTTAACGCATCTTTATGCTGAAAATATCTTTACAAGCGTACATACAAAAATTGAGCCTCAATAGGAATTTATTTTACTCCGGATATATTATAATATGAATTTTACTTTCGATACATTTTTATATTATTAATTCAATATTAATAACATTTAACATCCGATATAAAAAGTATGATACCAGAATAATAAATGAAAATAGAGTACAGTACAGAATAATACAAAATAATACGCCATAATAGAGAATACTGTTGCATATTCTTGTGCATTCGCCCATAAATTCATAAAAATCTGTAATGATCCTATTTTATTTTACGTCTCGTTCTCATAACAGAATTTTCACACAAAAATCTCTTTCCAGGAAAACTCCGCCAACGACGAGCCGTCGACGACCAGTGATATATTGATTACACATTCATTAAAATTTATGTTACCACTCTTTTTATCGTTAAACAAAAGAATGAAAAATGAAAGTGCAAAAACTCATAGCATACATCGTAATTAACGTTTGATAGCGCTTTCTTCGTAGAATCTTGAGTATACTTTTTCGCAATTTGTACAGATATCGATTTTTATTTCTCTAGAACTAGCAAATTCACAAGGCAAGAAAAATCTAGTTAACCGGTAGGCTACCAGGTGATTCTACGAATGATCGATAAGGCCGGCGATAAATTCGAACGTGCTCGTTCGCTATTAGCTTGTGTCCCGCTGGCAATCGCAGGTGACGCTTCAAAGACGGAAAAACGACAAATATTGTACCAAAGAGTGTGTCATTCTCTTTGCACTTCGCTTATTATCTTCCTGAGTGAGTATTCTTTGATTTTTGTTTTTGTGGACCATTAACACTTTGCGGTCCTATGTCGAGTGAGGTTCGACAAAAATGTACTGAAATCAGAAAATTCAGATCGCAAACGGTTAGACATTGGTTTAATATTATTCGTCAAACAATACGACGTGTAAAGCGAGTTTATTGTTATTACGTTTCAATCCTTCCGCGAGTGTTTCGTAAATATGAAACAAAGTTTGCTTCTTTTTAAATTTAGTGTACACAATTTAGGTTGAGTTTGCTCTCGTTAGATTAGAACCAAGAGGCAAAGATACGCAAAGTTAAGTAGTTTGCATAATGATATAATCTTTAAATGATTGTATAACTTTGAGTGCCTCGAAATATTGAATATCTTGGTTGTCTAGTACATTACAAATAGGATAATTTCATATAGTGCAAGAAAACAAAATTGATGAAAATATATTAATGTTAATATATCATTTATAAAAATGAATTTTTCTGAATACTAAGTATATATTGGATAGTTTGTTCTTTTGCGAACTACTAGTACCAGACACTTGTCCCTGCTAATCTAAATCTAATCTCACTTTACACTTTACATTTTGGACTTCTTATATCTAAAGATCTTATTACAAGTACGCAGCCGTTAGCTTAAAGATTGTACGTCACGAATAATACCGATTACCAGGTCTCACACGGTTGGTCACTCTGCTTATAGCATCAAGTAGTAGTAACCGAAGTGGAGAACGAAGTTGCGAGTCCAATATGGACCTAAGAACAAACAAAAGAATTGAACAAATGATTAATAATTATTTGACAAAGGACAGACACTCGTACATCCATGCTTTAAAACTAGCTAGACTAAACTAAGGTACATAAGCAATACAATACTACATAAGCAAAAATAAGAGGGACACAAGACGCGGATGCGCGATCGCGAGATCCATACCGCTCGAAGGATCGTCGCAGATCGTCGAAGAATGAGCTCTCGCTCTTCGCATACCTGCTTGAGGTAGAGAAGGCTCGTTGAATCCATCCAAAAGCATTAATTAATGTTTAAATACAGTTATCATTTATATTCATAGCAAACATCTTCAAATAATACTACTATAACGAAATTGTAAAAGTATTGGTCCCACTTTCCGCAGCGTTCAAACAAAGGCCACTTTACTTTACTCGATTAATTGTTTTTCCGTTTTATTGCTTTGATCCCCGACAAAAGGTATATCCACTCGTTAATCACGAAAACAAAAGTAATGGCATCCATGAAGGTCATCCTCGTCGCTGCAATTGCGTGTTTGGCGATGCCAAGCGAAGCTATCGACTGCAGCAATAACAGATGCGCGCGCGATGGCCAAACACAAACTTTGTGCTTGTATCCGGTCAGTATTTAACATAATTTTGTTTATTTTAAGATAGACGATTTTTCCTAGATTTACGATTAAACGAGAAGAATGGCCATGCAGGTTTGCTTTGTCCGAATGAAAATTTATTCTGAAGTATTTTCGTTTCTCCAGAACCCGAATCCAGCACCAGCGTGTGGCAAGGTCCAGAGCACAGGCTTCACTAACAGCGAAAAGGATGAAATCGTTAACAAGCATAACGAGCTTAGGCAGTTCGTGGCCAGCGGTGCAGAACACAGAGGCAACCCAGGACCACAACCTGCAGCGACGAACATGAAGATTATGGTAGCTTGACTATTTCAAAACGTCGAATTCTTTTGCAGTATAATACGTTGAAAACGTCATCTTAAAGTATTTTTGACGTATTCGAATAGTTAACAGGATTATATGTCTTAAAATAAAGTGTTGCATCGGTTCTAGAAGAGATATTTTTTCACGAATCTGATGTCAGCGTTTAGAAAATCCGATTTCGATTTTCATCGAAATCCGTCGATTATTGTAGATTTTAGTCCGCCATTTCTAATTTTACGTATGTTTCTTCTTAAATACCTCCTTTAATCATAAATCGTCCACTGATCATGGCAAGATTGTATATATTGAGAAAGTCAGTATCGAGCGATTTGGTGAATCGTTTCAGTCTTGGGACGACGAATTGGCCACGGTAGCCCAGAGGTGGGCTAATCAATGCAACTTCGGACACGACTCGTGCAGAAGTGTCGGTAAGGCTCTAATTAACTCTCTGATGCATGAACGTTTGTTGCTATGGAACAGAGTGTCATCTCTTCAATGGCGAAATGCTATTTAATTGCATTGCAGAACGTTTCGGAGTCGGACAGAACGTGGCGCTTACCTGGACTACTGGACAACAAAACTCCAAACCGTCGGACTTGATAACGGCGTGGTACAACGAAGTGGAAAATATGGATAATCGCCTGGTGGACAAATTGACGTAAGTCTTCCACGCCATGATTTCTGAAGTAGTACTCACGACTCGTTTACTTTACTTTATCAGGAACCTTAACGGCGTGGGTCACTACACTCAATTAGTCTGGGCCGACTCGTATAAGATCGGCTGCGGTAAGATCATCTACCAGAATGGTGAAGGGAGTAACTACTACCTAGTGTGCAACTACGGTCCAGCTGGCAATTGGATCAATTCTCCGATCTACCAAAGAAGAAACTGATGAATTTACCAAAAACAAAATAATTCCACAAGTGTACTTCCACCTTTACTCCTTTTATTGTTAATGAAGTCACCTGTAATCCAAACCAATAAGCTCTAGTGAATTAAACAGCAGAGAAAGTTGATGTTAGTAGAATTATTCCTCTTACCATCCACTTTGATATTTTTTTACAGACCCAATGTAAGCACTCATGCTTTTGCTTATCATGCAAACTCTTTACAAATAAAATAATGGGTCCTTTTAATTCAAAATAATTATAAACTAACTTTACCATATATGACACGGATAAAAAAATACATATACAGGCTTAGAAGTAGTTGGGTTATCTATAAAAGTCTTCAAATTTTCTTCATTAATGTAATTAAAATTAGCTCCGAATATTTTACACACTTTGGCATGCGCTTTATCGTCATAAAATATAACACTAACAACCTAAATATTATTTTCGTTCAGTTTTATTAACAAACCTTTTAAAAATACTCCTATTTTGGGACTTGTTGGGGATTGTTTTGGGACTATCCCGTCCTCCTACAGGAGTGGGGTGGGGTGCTCATCGGGCACCTGTTGAGGGTCTATAGATCCTGTTTAGCAGTGAAATATGAAAATAAACAATATTGTTATACATTACATTTATACTAATAATTAATAATAATTAATAATATTGTTATACATTAAATAAACTTATATTCAATTACTGTAGTAGTTGGTAGTTTTGAAAACTTACTTGTGAAAACTACGAAAACAATCAAGTGGAATATCCTCCTTTTTGCATAAAATACATATTCTTTTTATTTATATAGCGTTTATTAAAATATTTTACAAGATATAAATCTGTAATTTACCACGTAACAGGTGTCTGTAACAGTCTGTATAATCTCTTTTTCTCGTTTTCTTTGTTTATATTAGACTAAGAATACCAAATATGTAACTGTGCAATTTTATAAATAAACAACGTTCAAGAAACAAAAAGAGACATCGCAGATCTATACCATTCTTTATGTATAGTAATTGTATCGAGCAGTATTGATCAGTATCGATGTTGTGACAGAAAATTTAAAATTAGTTACTTTTGCTTCAACTGAGAGCACGTGCTTATAGGAACTTTTTATTCTATGTACCATAACCTAAAACCGAACCAATCTTTACTTTCGCGCCAAATCTCAACAATCAAAATACCGATTCGCGTAAAAAAGACTACAGTTGGAAAGTTGGAAATCGTGATGTGCAGTGTGGTATAACGTAATTTTTTAATAGCACGGATTGGATCTGATTTGAATCTTCTTATTATTAATTGAATATTATTTAATAAATTTCTGTAATTCTATTTTATTTACAACTGATATGCATGTATCTTGAAACAATGACAAACAATGACCACACTATAATTTAATAATTTTGTAACAAACAATGACAGATACCAACGTGTGTTTTGGTGCAACTATTGACTTTATAACTTTCAGTCTAATAAATTGAAAAGGAATCAAATTACTTTGAAAATGACTGAAAATTGTGACGTTAACTATCCAAATGGTGACGAGGAATCTGACTTAGATACCAAAATGAAAGAAACAAAAGTGGATAGTGCGACAGCAGATCCTTCAGACAAATTGCAAAACAAATCCTTAGAAATGAATGACATTAACAGCGATGCTGACACCAATGTTTTTAATAAATCCGTAAAAGAAATTGACAAAGATCCTGTGCATGGAAATGAACTGGAGCACAACAATATTTTCAAAAAGTTTTCAAGTATAGTAGACAGCGACTCTGAAGAAGAGGATACATTTATTTCAAAGCCAAAAAGGAAGAATCCTGTTTACAATAGTTCAGAAGATGAAACCTCTGATTTCAACAAAAGTACTAAGTCTAATACACATTCGAATAAGAAAACTATTACTGCGATATTTGTTAATAGGGATTCTGATGAAACTTGTGATTATATTAATGCTACTGATAACAGAGAAGAAGTTTCAAATGGAAAAATGGGTACAAATAGTGTAAGTAGTATGGCAAATATGTATGCTTGGTAATTATCTTGGTAGCTTCTTGTAAAGCTAGTGTTTTTTGAGTCATTCCATAATAAATATATATGAACTAAACTTGCCATTAACTTAATGCTACCCTCGTAATTTTCAGAAGATAGATAGCCTTTTTGAGAAGCCAGTAAGAGAATTGTACCATATATGTATATGTACAAATAATACATAATTGAAATGATTATTCAAATTTGCATTGTACAGGTGCAAGATAGATTTAGAAGCCTAATAGATTCGGAATCGGAAGATGAAAATGAAAGACAATTGCATCCAGCAGAAAGCGGCAAACAGGCAAAGCAGAAAGGAAATCGCGAATCCAAGACAAGAAAAGTAAATACCTGAAAAGTTTCACCGTATTTTAATACATTTTTTCGATATTTTAAAGTATCAATTGCAAGTCAATTTTGTAATATGTAACATTAATAGAAATGGTATTGTATTCTAGGTTTCGTTGAGAGCTGCGAAAGATGAAGCCATGAAACAAATACAAAGCGAGACGCAGCGTTTGATTAGAGAAACAGAGATTTCTCTTCCCTACCACAAGCCAAGGCAACGAACGCTGCAAGAATTTTTGACTAGAAAGAAGGTATTATCTGTTCTTCCAAAAGCTCCTACAATGGCAGCGAAATTGAAAATGTCTTCCGCTATTGTCGAGTACGTAATTTCAGTACATTTATTTTGAATGCTATATTACAATAATCAGTATATTAATTTTGAATTATATCTCAACCTTACAATTTGCTCTTTTTTCGTCAAACAGCAAAGTCCTGAAAGAGAAAGAGAAAGAAGCTGAAATATTTTACAAGTCTTCGGATTCAGAAGAAGAAGTAACGGAAAATCATTCTTTGCCGGACAAAGAAAACACAAATAAAGGAAGTACACAAGAACTTAAGAAAGATAATGCATCGAGGAAGTTATTCGTCGATGATAATTTGTTTACTGATAATAAAGAAGAAAATAGCAATGCTTCTATAACACAGGAAATGAACGAAATTTTAATCGAAACAAAAGATATCGAAAGTACCAAGTCGATCACACACGATGAAATGAATAGAATAGGAAATAACTTAATATCGGATTCTTATTACGAAATTAATGACAACCTTGACACAAGAATAACAAATCCAGTTGAAGAGATTAAGATGACCGAAGTAGACAATTTACCAGAAAAGGAAGATATCGAAGATAAAAATAAAAACGACGAAAAAATTACGATGAAAAGTATCGATCAAGCAAATAATTTGAAAACTGCTAACGAATCCTCTGATGCATCCACTTCGAACTCTATCAGTGATTATGCGAATATTGTAAAACAATCCTTAGGAATAGTTACAGAGGAGTCAGACGACTACAACGAATACGGTTTACCTCCACCTAAATTAGACATCTCTCCAAATATCAGTGGAAAGAAATTTTTACCGAACGTGCAAAGTTTGAAGCCTAAAATCAGGGGCTCACCAGGTATAATGATCGATTTAACGAATGATATTAAACCTAACAAGAAAGGAGTAAACGCTTTGATAGATCGGTTTATGTCGAAACATTCCAAGACTAATAAACAAACCAAAAACGAACAGGATGTTAGTGTAATACAAGTTAAACAATCTTCGAATGGCCTGTCGATAACCAAAGAAATACTTCCCTACAAATTATCCAGTCTAGAAAA
This sequence comes from Hylaeus anthracinus, assembly GCF_026225885.1. NCBI lineage: Eukaryota > Metazoa > Arthropoda > Insecta > Hymenoptera > Colletidae > Hylaeus > Hylaeus anthracinus. The sequence goes on along the minus strand of NW_026534341.1, from coordinate 2,844,355 downwards.
CGAAGATCCCAAGATGAACAAACCTGGAGCGAAGTTGAAACACTTGAAGGAGGAATTGAAGCAAAAGATGGCATTGAAGCGCGACGAGGAATGGAAACAGAAAGAACAGGAGATGAAGGAGCAAGAAATCGAGTGGAACGAGTCCATCAACGAGGAAGATGATTTCAACGTACCATGTTCTCCAAGCATAGAATCATACAAAAGTAAAGCAGAGGAGGAAGATGAGGATGAAGAAGAGGATGAGGATGAATTAGAAGAAGACGATGTGATGAAAGAGAAGAAGAGAAGCAAATGTGACTTCATAGACTCCGAAGCTGAAGTCAGCGATGATGAAGAAAACGATAGGGATGAAATTATAGAAGAAGATGAAGACGAAAACTTGGAAGATGATGGAAAGGAATGTGAAAGACTAATTTTAGAAGAAGATAGCAGTACTTGCGATAGTATTAATGCATCTTCCAAACATAAAACGTTTAAACGAATCACGGGACCCTTTGAAGATGATTCGAGGTCTTCGAGTGCGGAGAACGATATGGACGCGGTAAATGAAGATAAAAACACTTCCTTTTTGCAACTAGCAAGCGTAGACATGTTCAACGAAGCTGCTAGCGACAATGAAAGCGATATTCCTGTGTCTCAAGGGCATGTTGGAACCAGTTCAGAATATCAAGCGAGTCAAACACCCCAGAGTAAGATTAACAGCTTCAATTTCGTTTCTCCCTTGACGCAATTGACAGCGTTGAATACTCGCTTGGAGTCTGAAAAGGGGGTGAATGTACAAGAAGAATCGCTTGTTAACGAATCTAATGGAATTCTCTTGGGAAGTACGCAGGACGAAGAATCGTTCCAGTCATCGCAGCACTTTAAAAAAGAAGTAACGTTGCAGAGGAAGCTGTTCCTCGATCAAACTGTTACGTTAGATGACGAGCTTCTGGAGTTATGCTCTGGTAGGTTCACGCAGGACAAGGGTAATCTTAATTTATCCAAGGAGCCTGAGGTGACCGAATCGCAACTGTTGGAACTATGTTCAGGGACGTTTACTACTCAAGTAAACAACGCTGAAAATTTAAATGTATCAAAGTCAATAGAAAAAGGTTCATCATCGATTGAGACAAATACACAAAACGAAGAGCAATCGGAGAAAAATAGAATGTTTTGGAATAAACTGAGCATTGTTTCCTCTGATGAAGAAGACGAGATAGAGAAGGAAATGGGCAAGTCGTCAAAGAGGAAAGTGAAGAAATTGGACCTTTCTGATAATGAGGATGAGATGGGCTCTTCTGTATCCAGTGATGAGGAACCAGAAGATGATAATGATAAATACGTCGACTATGACTCTGAAGAGAATGAAGTAATAGTTCCTGCAAAGAACATAAAGCAATACGCTGCTAATTTTTTGGAGGAGGAAGCTGAGCTCAGTGAAAGCGACTGTGATGTCTCTGCAGATGAAAACGAAGAGGATTTGGATAAATTGGAATTGGAAGAAGGAGACAATGAAGAAATCGATGAGGCAGAGATGAAAAATCAGTTGGGGAAGCTTCATATGAGGCAAGTATTGGATGATGATCAGAAGGAAGTGAATATGCTCAAGGAATTGCTGTTCGAAGATGGGGATTTGTTTGGAGAGAGTGTCAGAGAGCGGAAACTAAAATGGAAGAATATAGGTATGGTCGAGTGTGATTGAGTATATTTAAACAATTAATTGGATGCTGTCATTGATAGGGCAATATTAAATTATTCTGTTGGTTGCAGATAAACAGGATGGTAACGATGACTTCACACCATCAGAGGATAAGGATGGTTGGGTGGACTTATCGGATGAAGAGGATGAAGTAAAGTGGCGTAAACAGAGATACGAAAGAGAGAAATTCCTGGCAGAAAAGGTAATGAATAAATTTCATTAAGAAGGTATGTTAGTCTAGAATTTTTAAACAAATCTCTTTTTCTTTTAAAAATGTCATTGGCAAAAGATTTGTTGAACTAGGATTTGTTGAACTGTCTTTAGGGGAACGAAAAGAACGAGTTCGAGGACGTCTTAGGTGACAGTGAGATATTTAAATTTGGCTTGAAGATTCTGAAGAAGAAGCGAATCGACGAGTCTCAAACGCAAAACACGTTGGTGGAGACGCAACATTCCTCGAGAGGATCAAGAATACCTTACACTATAGCCGAAATGTTGAAATGTTCGAATTTAGAAGGCGGTACAAGTGTGCTACGAGTGAGAAATTTAATAATTATGCACATCCTTGGTCAAACTCTTACTATCGCGATTATTATCTAAAAATTGTTTGATTTTTTCAGAGTGTTATGAAGAAACGTTCCTTTCTCGCCAGAGGAGAGGAATCGCTGGCACGTTTGGCTGTCGTGGCGAAACAAAAGGATATGCATGCGTCATCCGTCAACCAAAAAAATTTTGTCTTTACCTACATCGATCCGTCCACTGATACAAAAGACGAAACGTCTACCATTAAACCAAACGCTGATCGCTCTAAAGCGAGAAAAAAACGTGATGTACTTTAATGCGTTTACATATGCAAGAGTATCAATTGTAAATGTTATAAGGGTTGCAGTAAATAAGTATACCAGATTAATGAAATTAGTGTAAATTGATATATTTTTGTAATTATATTGTATAGATATATTTTGAATAATAAAATATTACGGATGTATTGTTATTCATAAGCCATTATTAACCCTTTGACTGCGGGACGATTTTTGTTGGAAAGTGTAAGAAGCGTGGAGGAGTGAATTTGGTTAAATTTTATTTCAGGGGCCCAAAATGGAGAAGATAGAATATCTTCTAGTAAAAAAGATGAATTTATTGTGTTCCTTATAAACAATTCGCTTATATCAAATTATGATATGTACAAGAATGAAAGATATAATAAATTTTTTAACGAATCGATACACGAAACAATTAATGTAATATAGTTGATTGTTTTTGCGTAACTAATTTTAAGATAGACATACATTATAGTAAAGAGATACATAATATTTTTAAATAATTATTCTTTTGTCTTTATAATTATCTACTATAATAGAAGCAGTGATTTTTCGTACGATATCAACATTATTTTATCAATGAAAGTTTGTATAAAATATTAAATTACGATGGTGTGAATACATATATACATGATGTAGATTAATATTTTATATATGATAAATTTACTTGTTCAACTTTTTAAAATGAACGTATTCCATTGAGTATAAAAATTTGTCAGATATTTACACGTCACTACAAACATGATATTAGTACTGTTTTAAATCATTTCTTGTATCTATTGTATGATATATAATCATTTTTAATTTCTTGTTTATTGTATCTCTGTAGCCCGATTATTGAGACGAAAATTTTTTAAGTTCTTTCTTAATCGAAGCAATTAATGGAACCGCAGGATCTTCTTGTGGAAGTTGACAGTCTAACAGTATGGATTTTTTATTTATACTCGGTAGATTAGGTCTGTGAAATGGACCAGCACTCAACGGTCTGGTACCCCAAGTGCTGTGAGATTGAATCGGCACCGAATGACTATTTTCCATAATGTTTCCTTCGAAGTGCTTTTCTGCCAATAGCGTATCAAGACTTGACTTCATTTCCATTGTTGGCGAGGATGCAGAGCTGGAAGCATAAACAAAGTTTTAAACACGGCTTGGATAAACCAACTACTTTATATAGAAAAATACCTAATATGAGAAGACCTTCCTTTGGTCTTTGAAAAGATTGTAAGAACATCTGGTGTATACATAGCAGAAGCTGGTCGCGGTGTACACGATTGTATTTCTGATTTTGGATCTCGAGTTCCGAAGAGACTGAAGGAATCTTCTAAGAGTTCGTTGAGCCTTCTTCTTGCTCGACCAACAGGTGTTTTCGATGTCATGTAATTTGGATCATCGGTTTCTGATGTATCTGATGAAAGTAAAATTTATTCGTACAATTCAAGAGAAATCGAATTAAACAAACAATATTTTCATTTATAATGTCTAAAAGTAAGTAAATGTCAAATGTTTCAAGACTGATTCAAGAAGTCAATCACTGTAATAATTATACCTTCAGTAGATAATATCTGTTTTTGAAGGTTCCAAACTATAGGACCAACAACTCCAGGATCCTTGGTAGAGCTTAAACTCCTCGAAAAACCCGTATCATTGTCATTATTGTCTCGTCTAGGTAGATCTGGAGAATCAATGTCTAAATGATTGACCTGTAAAATAAATGTTTAAATAAAAATTCAAATTTAAAATAACTTTCATCATACAAAAAAAATTATTGCGTACCATGACAGGTTCTAAAACTCTAGACAAAGGTTCAACACTTTTCAACTTGGGGAACTGTTTACAAGATGGCATGGAAAGGTAAGAATGTGGTGAAGCGGTAGCTTCTTCTATGGCTTCTTGTCTCGTGTAACTGGTTTCCAAAGATTCAAGAGTTTTTGAATTATCTATCGTGTTGATTGAATTGGAAGGTCTGGGCACATCTATAGCATTTGTCCTTGAAATCTTTCCGTGCGTCAATCTGGAATTAAGAATTGTTTAGTAGATCCAATTATTCATGAATATACTGTTTATTAAATTGAGCTAAGTAACCATGGAAGTGGTAGTGCATAAAAAAAAAAATGCATGATCTGAGAGTTGATTTTAAAAAGATACCAAATACGTAATTTGATAATATTTGAATGGAAAAATATTTGTGTATTGAAGTATTTCTCATATATACCTTCTCTTTTTAGAAGAGTGCTCCCAAGTACTTGCTTCTCCCATTCTTCTTTTTGTTTCATCATCCTTCTCGCTTGAAACTTTGTAAATGTCTCCAGTAAAACTGTCATGAGTTTGAGGACTAATTGGAGATCTCTGCACACTTTCCAAAGTGTGTTTCTCGCTATCGTTCGTCTGTAAACAAAAATGATAAATTTAATAGATTAGAAGAACATATAGTACTATAGTCGGTTTCATAAATCATTGAAATTTCAAGGATACCTTAATTTCCATTTCTGGTGTTGATAAAGCAGTGTTGCTCGAACCAGCTAATTTCGGTACATAATATTGTCTTTTCTTTAGAAGACCATGGTTTGGTGGTGCAGTTACTGCACCGTGTGACCTTTTCTTTCTCGCAGTAAAAATTAATACCGCAAGAACAACGGCCAAAAGAACAAAGCCAGCACTTGCTGCACCAACCAGCAGCCATGCATCTCTTTTTCTTGACAGTGCCAATGGTCGAGATTCTTTTATATATGCTGTATGGTCAAAAAAATATATTTAACAATCATTTTAAATTTTAATAGAGTATGCAAAGATTTCTTATGTCTCAGCTTTATAAGGTCTACGTTTACTATGTTCACTAAGGACTTACGTTCACTCTGAATAAGGACTGGCGCACCAAGTTCTAGCGCAACTTCCTGAGGCGACAAAAGAGCCATGTCTTTGGCAGCTATTTCAGCAGGTACAGGTTTTCCACCCAAGTGGACGGAGTAAATCAACCTTGTGGAGCCACTTTCGGTCACACTTGTATTTTGCATTCTAACTTGAACAGTCTCCTCTGCAGAATAATTGAGTAAGTGCAAATCCAAATGTTTATTTTCTTTCAACTCTTCGATGTCATTCAACACTTGCTTTTTGGATGTTGGATGATTGTTGGGAGAAACCTGAAAGATAAATAAAACGGTACTCAGTCTTATACCTATTGTTGATTTAAATAGTATGCAGCATTCTCACTGTGGTATGTTAGTTCTATTGTGAATATTCGATAAAAGTGTCAATATCATTATATTTTTTTCTATGGAAACAGGAATAGCTTGAATGGTTCGTTATTTGATAAATGGAAGAAGATTTGTAGATTTAAAAAAATGCTAATAATTGAGTATAATATAATTCAATTTACAAGTTACTTAACAAAAGTTATTGGAAACTTGATTTTTACTTGCAAGAGTAGATATACGCACAGTTTAAAATCTTCCTAGATAAAAGTGTCTAACCCTTTTGAGCAAACCAAATCAAGATCATCTCATCGTTGGTGTTGATATAGAAAATTGGTCCATTCTAGTGTCTTTACATTGGACAATTGCCACTGTATGTGTTGTAATGTGAACACTGTTTTATTTTGACTTTTTTTCTTCTTTGTATAACTGTTACTTCTTCAATTGTTCTTAAACAAACGAGTGTATGGCCGAATTGTGTGCAATTGTGAATGTTTGAGTAGCATGCAATCCTTTTGTAATCTAAGAATATATATTAAATACATAGTTAAAGATAAAATACAATTCATAGAACATAAAACTTCCAATGAAATTCTCTAATAACAGATATAGTAAGTTTGTTTAAGAAGTTCACCTTGCTTTTAACGAGCATTCGTTTTCCTATGTCTCTTTGAACTAGCGGAATCGTCTGTAAAAGACCCAGGTGATGTTTCTGATGTCTTGAGAATGCAGTTCGATATAAACGCGCTAATTTTAACTCGATGTTAGGCGGTACAGTTTCACCAGCGCGAAGAACTGTTAGCAACCAGTATCTAAAACATAACAAACAAACACATATTCATAAACACAGATATAAGATGAATAAGATTACCTTACATTCACACATTTACACATGCAATTCAATAATATGATAACTTCACAAAAAGTTTCACAAAGGTAAGGGATAACTAACTAGAGGTTTGACAATTCTTATGCAGCTTTAAAAATACATTTTGTTGTTATGGTTGAAAAATTAAGAACCTTGGTCCAGGATCATCCCCAACTAAGATGCCAATATTTTTATCCTCTCTATCATCCAATGTAGGAGTTGGTTTGATACAAGTGGTACATTGTGGTGTATGAGGTTCGGATTGATGGGGTTCATAGTTCTCCTCCTCCACAGGCAAGTAGAGCGTAACTGTGCGAAGAATTGTCCTGGTATCATGAAATGCACGGTTTAAATCTATCCACGATGGAGCATCTTCAGCATCTGTCCAAAAGAAATCTTGCAGATGCACTCGACGTCCTGGCAGGTGCTCGATTACAATTATTTCATCCTCTGGAATCAAATACAATTTGCAAACAATTAGTGAAATAATATATATAGTATAGAATAATAATTAAATAATTTTATGTAGATGTATAATTACACTGTATAATATACAGTGTATGATATATTTTTCAGTGGTTTAAATTTCTTCTAATATCATCAGTTGCTTAAATTCAATTTAGTTTAGTTTGTTCATCGCTAAATGATTATTCCAATGGAAGTAATTGGAACCTTTGAAAATTGAAACCATCAATAGGAACTGATAATATTTATTACGTTCTCAGATAATTTATTTGTAGAGAATACTCTTAATTTGTTTAAAGCTGACTTCTTCTAGTAGAAAATAATAGTTATGTACTTACACTGACTTACACGTATAATACGTTAGGTTATGTGTGCTGGGAAGCGTAATGGTGATAATAGTATCGATTGGTCGATACGCACCTTCAGCTTATCGTTGAATTATTTAAGCTACTTTTTACAGTTTGTCTACATTGCCTAAGTTTTCTTGGATGACATAAAGTCGACTAGTTCGAGTCAATACGATTTGTGTTTCATGTTACAATTTCACTTTGGGCTCTATAGCAAAGAAAATTGTCAACTGAACATTGATTTCGTAATTTAATTGACTAATCTGACAGAAAAATTTAAAAGTCAATTCACATAATGTCACTGTTCACAAACATTATAAAAGAAATACGAAAATTGAGCGATCAAAAGAAACTTGTTGCATTGAAACAAAATTCGTAATGTCTCTGCATATTTTAAATATGCCTCCAGTATTCCATGTGCGATGTAACAATATAGAGGAAAGACAACTTAAAATTTTCTAGGAAAGATGGAAGAGACGAATAAAAACAAACAAAGCAAATTGCGAATTTCAGGATATAGCTATTTCGAATGTAATGTCAAATAATCTGAAACTGTTTACGTAGCAGACAAGAACTGTCAATGCTCGATGTTATAAAATGGACACTGACCAGCTCCCGGTGGAAGGGAGGCTTGCACTTTCAAGACGTTGAAATTTTGCAGAAGAAAAATTACTATTGCACTGAATGAAACCGACAACACAGAACGCAAAACACCGCAAACAGGCATTGCGTCGAACGTTCCCCGCTCTGACTAAAGAGAGGGAAACGCCATTAAACATATAGTTGAAACAGAGAAGCGAAACTATTACCGGAAACTTTATTAATGTTCATGTATCTAAGGGCGCCGACTGAACTAATTTTTCTCATACATTCACACTTTTTACTTTTTTCTGCATATTTATATAATATTACATGGTAATATTCATGATTTAACTTCTAATTGTTGATTTGTATACTAATAATTGACCGATATCATGTTTTTTAAACAAATAGAAATCGCGAACAATATGGAGCCATCTAGCGACGGGAAATGGGAACTATTTCACGACAACTTGGGCGGTTTGCAAATAAATGGCGCGACATTTTTCGGTATTTCTATTTATTAAAATAACTTAATATTAGTACATTATTAGTGTACAAATCAACAATTAGAAGTTAAATCATGAATATTACTATGTAATATTATATAAATATGCAGGAAAAAATATAAAATTAGAATATAATAAATTCCGAAATTGTAAGCGGAGCTTGTAATCTTTTTAATGAAAATGAATCATCCTCGAATCTATTTGATGCAAAGGAACCTTTATCGGATAAAGGAGAGCCATAACGTAGTTAAGAAAGGTTGAATTGTGAACTGGAATGTACAGAGAAAGCGGTAAATTATTGGAAAAGTGGAAAGAGGAAGCTACTATCACTCGAAAGTGTCCAGCAAAAGTTTAAGAAAGTAAAATCAGTATAACAATTACACGGGTAGCAACAGTGCTTAGTAAAGGGTAGCGCGCCACGAGAGAAACTGTTGAAAATATTATGGTATGTCTTCAATCAATTCTGCGTAGCTAGTGATCCGAATGCAATAATTCATAATAATTATAAACTCAGATAGTTTTTCTACTTCTTCTCTTAATGTTTCCAATGTTGAAAGAAAGTAATCTCTAAATTATGTTTTGAAAGTGGCGTCAGCCAATCTTTAACGTGACGACGTTCTTTTCTTTTCTTAAACCTTTTATAGTACAAGTAAAACCTTTGTATAATAAAAACAAGTAAAAACTGTTTAAAATTTTATGTATATTATTATGTATTATTATAGTATATACAGGGTGTACCAAAAATCTTGGAGGTCCTTGAAAGAAGTGGTTCGGGGGGTGATTTGAAACAAATTTTTCCTTAGCGAAAATGTTGTTCGGGTCTTCGTTGAGGAGATATTAATAAAAAACCCCGATCAATCAGAGCGCGAGTATGCCAATGAAGCGTAGGGTACGCTACTGCCGGTGCTCCACCGGTATACTCGCGCTCTGATTGGTCGGCCGCCCAGCGCGTAGCGTACGCTACCGCGAACGCTACAACGGTATACTGGCGCTCTGATTGGTCGGCCGCCTAGCTACCGCGGCCGCTCTACCGGTATCCGTGCGCTCTGATTGGTCGGGTCAGGTCGGGTCTGATTTATCAATTTTGATAAAACAAAATGTATAATAATCACACTAAACAGAAGATGAATGATAACAATTTAAATAGAAGAAATAGGACATAGTATTAATAATATTAACAAACATTCAGCTATCTTTAAAAGATCTTTACAATCACCTTGAAAATTTATTCATTTTAATCCATCAAGCTTGTTTTCAAAATGTATTTCTTAACAAACCACTCTCCCTAAATAACTTTTGCAAACACATTTGTTTTATATCTTCATTCCCTCGCGAATTACATTTAACCGTTCCAAGTTAAACGAAACACCCTACGAGTCAAATCTGGGTTAAGGCTGCGTTAGATTTTTTCCAGAAGGCGACCATAATTCGAGTTATAGAAAGTTAAACGAATTAAAGTGACAATCAATTGATTAGAAGCTCGTGGCTTGAATCAGCACTTTCGATCCTTCGATTCTGGATCTCTGCTTCGGAGGAATCGATCGCGATTACGTAATCGAAGGGGAATCCTGAAAAAATAGTTCAGCTTCCGCTGTAAAATTATTTAAATCACATAACAGGAGACTGAAAGCGAGCGCGCCGCCCCATGCTCGCTATACTGTCTGCTTTTCTTCTGACCGATTACCTTTCCCACGCCGGCTTATAGGAGCATAACCGCGTTTATGTTGCAGTCTGCCGCGCGCACTTAGTCACACGAGTATCACACATACACACGCCTAAACTTAACATACGGCTATGAGAAATTCTCATTGCGAGGGCGATTGTCTGTTGCAACAGCAAAACCTAGCCACTGATCCAGTTTGAAAATCGTGTGGAATCCTCGGCGGTGTGATTAAATCACCGACAAATCGGGATTTATCGTAACCATAAACGCGGTTGCTCGAAGAAGTTTGTACGAGCCAAATTCAATTATCGTAAATTTCGCTGATTGAAGGATATTAGTAGTTTCAAAGATTTTAGAATAATTAAAGAAAGGTATATTAATTTTTCAGATAGGTAGATTTTAGGTAGAAAATAAAGGGAAGAAAAAGAAATTGATTTTTGTTATATTAAAAGGGGAATGACTTGATATTAAGTCAAGGTTAATACTAAACAACAATTAATACAATTTTCTATGGAAACGTTTTGCTTAATTTTCTATGATTAAATTAGTATACAAAGTATATCAGCATAGAAATTAATATAGTAACATCGTGGTTAATTTATTAATACCAATTTTATTTTATGCATACTATGGACTGTTGCTTATTTGTTAAAATTGTTTAATTTGCAAGGATTAAATTCATGTTCAAAATATATAATATATTTATAATATATTATTCTTCTTTTAAAATTACTATCACTTCCTATTTATCGTAATTATAATACATTTCAATTATTACATTTTCTAATGTAATTTCTCTATTAATTTGTCGAGAATTAAAATGTATAGATCGAGAGAGAAGAGATGAATTAAATTAAATTGTTATGTGTACAGGATTTGAAGTTGTGATCATTGTTTACAACGGGTACAATTATCTTCGTCCATTTGATCGCATTCGAAAACAGTGGTCCAGTTTTCTTAGTAACCCGGTAGTTTGCTCTCGAATTTCTTATAATACATTCACCGTATCGCGTTCACCTAAGCGGACACAGTGTCGTGCCTACCTTTCCATCGACTTCGTTGCTATTATTTATCTCGTGGTATTAGTTACATGTTTACGCTACTTTTTATTCTGATTTTTCAATTGTATCTTCGACTATTTACTCCTTGAATCATTAGCAAAGTAATCGAGTTACAGGAAATTAGTTTCTTTTTTTTATATATATAAATAGTAGGCGAATCGAAGAAAGGGAAAGTAATCTTTTATATTTACGTAGCAATCGAATTCAAGAAGATGGAGGGGGAAGAAATTAATTTTTCGTATTTAAGCAGGAGTAAAAGAGGAAGAAGAAGAAGAAGAAATTCATTTTTTTATATTTAAATAGTGGACGAATTGAAGAAAGGGAAATTAAACTTCCATATTTAAAAAGGGGTAATTATTATATCTTTCATACAGTAGTAATTGAAAAATAAATGAATGTAACCTTCTAAACAGTAGTAAATGGGATCTAAATAAAATATCTTCTGAATAGTGATAATTGAGATTTAATTGGAAGTATATCTTCTAAACATGAATTTTATTCCTGATATTTGATATATTTTTGAAATTATGCACATCCTCCTACATTTTCCTCTATTTTCACTTGCCATAAATGCATGAACATCTTCGGTCTACTAATTAGTATAGTTACAGAGGTCTTGAGGTATTCCACATTTCTTCCTCATGCTTTCCACATTGTCCTCACGCAATGACCATATTTTTCATAATTTTCATTCTATATTTACACTTGTATGATACACATTAACATACAATTGGAAACATTTGGAAAATTGGTCAGCAAAGTTTCTTCCTCAAACTCTTCATATCGTACCCACATAGTGCTCATAATTTTTACTGTGCTTATAAATAGAATAATACAAATAGAATATTTAGGGAGTAAGTAGAGATTAAGGTGTTTGTTGTCGGTATTTTACATACAGCGATATTCAGTTAGAAAATTGGTTTGCAATATTTCTTTCACAAATTTTGCACAGTTTACCCCACACGGTGTTCATAATTTTTACTGTACTTGCAGAGAGAATAATACAAATGGA
>NW_026534341.1:2828955-2832151 GCF_026225885.1 Hylaeus anthracinus | reverse complement strand
AATAATACAAATGGAATATTTAGGGAGTAAGTAGAGATTAAGGTGTTGTTGTGAGTATTTTACGTATGAGCGATGGTTAGTTGGAAACAGTTGGAAAATTGGTTAGCAACCCCACCTGGTCCTTGCGGGCGCGGGCGCGGCCTTTCCCCCAGGTCTATAAAGCCACCAGAAATTCACTTCCACCGAACATTCACTCGTCGCCTCGTCACTCATTTGTTCATCATGTGGCTGCTTATCTTCGCAGGTGAGTGCACTACATCGCCAATTTCATCGAACAAGGACGAATTTAATCTTCGAGGGGTACCACCCCCTTCGAATTGTGATTAACGTTACTGTGAAACAATTCGTTCGAAAAATTTTGATGAACGTGCGCATGTGTTAAATCGTGTGTGATAAAAGCATTGGTCGTTAAAGGAAGTGTTCTAGATTCTGAATGTCTAGGGAAAAAACCAGGTTGGGAGCGTTAAACACGATGTAGATTCGATTGATTGGTAAATCGATGGTTTTATATAGGGTTGGTTAGGAATTTTGGGTGCTAGTTTATTTTTCGTTGATAAATTTCGAGTTAATGGTTTATAAATTTTTAGCATTTTGTGGGAGGATTATTAGCTGTTGATTTTAGATTCTAAGAAATTATATAGATTTGTAGATTGAGAATTTAATATAGAATTGATTGTCAACTTTATATGTTAATTTATTTCTTTTTAAATCAATTTGGAGTAAGCGGTTCATAAATTTTCAATATTTTGTGGGATGTATAGGAAACGATACGGATTTGGTAGATTGGTACATTGTGAATTTAATGTAGGATTGGTTGACAATTTTGGGTGTTAGTTAATTCTTTATAACTTTGCGCAAGTGGTACATATAAATACGTTTCAAGTATTTTGTGAAAGTATTTTTTAACAGGTGATTTAAGATTATAGGAGCATTTTGTGTATAAATTTTAAATAAGTGGTTTATGAATTTTGTATTTTGTTAAAGTATCATTAGCAGCTGATTTAAGATTATCTTTAAAAATATGAATGTATTTTATGTTGGCACGAGTCAATGAGAAAAATTAATAGTTAGTTAGTTTTTATGGAAAGAAGAAGTTTACAAGAATTAGCTTTGTTAATATTGCTGAGGGGAATTATTTGTCGAAATTGATTTGATTGTTTCAGTTATTACTACAACAATCATACAAACTGTTAAAAACAAAAATCCATGCTTTGTATACTTTCAACAATTATGTCAACAATTATTTATCGTAATTTCATTTAATTGCTCCAATTACTGTTATTAGTAAACAGTTCTCCCATTAAATCGGTGTACACAAATAAAGTAATCTGCAAACGTAATCCTTCAATTCCTCCTGAAAGGACATTGCACCGGGCTGCGCCGGTGTGTTATACTACTTAAAATTAGGCGCATGCAGCCACGACTTTCCTTCATTCGACGGATAAACTGGTGCGTACGGGCGGTGCATTTGTATTAGAAACTCGCTTCCTGGACAACTGGGTTCACTTTCGCGTTTCAATTTATACAAATATGCAGACTGTTACTTTTCTGTCAGAATAGGTGGTATTTTTATTTACGCGTTAGAGTTTAAACAAAGCTCAGAAGTTTTGCAATTTCAGGGTTTATAACAGTATAATCTTAACACAGGTATCACGTTAGCAAAGCTATACTGATTTTCATTATTACAGTGGATTAAAATGCTCGCTAGATAGGGTCTACTACAGTTCTTTCGAAATATCTTCATAAATACAAATTTCTCGAAGGAAATGCACAGAACATTTCTCGTAGAGAATTTAATTTCCTACGAAATCGTTTCTATCGGTTTTCTTTGAATCTGTATATTTCTGGAGATATTTCCAAAAAAGTAGTAGCCAAGTAGTGAAGTAGAAGCCAGGAGTCAACGATACGAAGTTAAAAATATTAAGTAATTAAAAAAGGATCAAACACAAAATATATAAAGATACGCTCACGGTTTGAACAGAATAACAAAAATTGACCTACTCAACCTGCCATACAACTTCGACACTAAATTTAAAAGCGAACCACGCGTAATTATTATTGAATCAAGCACGGGACTCTTTTCGTTTTCATTCGCAACCTTGACTTCCACGACAAACTTCGATTTACCATTACGATTGTAAATTTGCCAGATTATCTGAATCCAACAATTGATATTAATATTCTGCCACGAACGAGTATACTTTCGCCTGCGTATCGCAATAGAATAATTCCATTCGACATTAGTGAAATCTCCTGTGGGAATAATATGAGAAAGAGGGAACTATTGTTCCGCGTGCGAAACTAATTAACGGATTTCAACAGATGCGAACAATTTTTACGTCGTGTACTCGATGGCACTTTGTGAACCTCGGCTTTTTATCAACCGATCTCGGGGACAACTAAATACTAATGGAATGTTTGAAGAAGTATAATTATTGTGTAAAATTTTAATGAACGCCTCTAGATTAGTTGGTAATTACCAGACTACGGAATTCGGTGGATTTCAAGAAAATTTAAATGTGAAAGAAGCTGAAAAATGGGAATTATTCTGTTATTGTTAGCGGTGGAGTCGGCGTGGTGTTTAGGCTAACGAATATGGACACCCTTCCACCAGAGAAATAGTACCAGAGAAACGTTTGTACAATCTGTAATTGGCCGCAAACAGAGTGCGGTGAATATTTAGTCTCGAGTTTTGCTTCGATGCTTGCTCTCCAGGCGTATCAAATTGATTTCATCGATGCAAAAATAACAGTGTTCGTGAAATGCATAGTTGAGCAGGCATGAAGTAACAGGCATTGACATTTTGCTTCGCAAGTTTTTTGGGGGATAAGATTCAAGGGCATTGCCGCACAATAATACAATAGTCACCGAAGTTATTCAAGAGTTCTAGATTCTAGAGACTTTCGATATTGCGTAAGAAACTTGCGCGGTTTTCAACGTACGTCTTCATTATTCCGACCACTAACAAGGAAGCTATGTGAATCAGCCACCCGATTTTTCAGAAATGAATTTTTTTATATAGAAAATTATAGTATCTCGTTTGTACTTGATCGTGCCACCAATGGTTTCGTTTGTACCTTCATCGATTAATAATTAAAAAAAAGTTAAAAAAATAGTCTGCACCTGACATTGAGATTTTTGAAATTTGGTTTTTCCCCATTCTTTAGAATCGTTTGTACCCGTTTCTTCCGCTTTT
>NW_026534341.1:2822046-2828945 GCF_026225885.1 Hylaeus anthracinus | reverse complement strand
TTTGAAATCTGTTTTTTCCCCGTTCTTTAGAATCGTTTGTACCCGTTCGTAAAGCCTGAAAAGTTTTCCTTGTAAGTACGATAGTTGTCGGTATCACTATCGTTTCTTAAAGTGTAATACGTAACTTTTGATTGAATAATTAAAAAATTTAATTCCGAGTGTCGAGTATGAAAAGAAACGAATTTGAATGAAATTCATCAATTTTGACGAGGAAACGAAAATAAATGCCACGTGAAATGTTTGATTACGCAGTCTCCGGTAGTTTAAATAATATTCAATCGTAGCAGAAATTTTAAATGATATTTGTTTGGCGTTGAACGTGATAACGTGGATCTAATTAGAATACAATAACCGGTAAAAGGAATCGTTCGACGCAATAAACGTCAGCTGTGCATCGAAATTGTAATCGTATCGAGCGGTTAGAAATCGGTTTAAGTGCGGAAGGAATTTCTGCAATAAAAGTTTGCTTTCATTCGGAGGAGAATCACAACCTCGTCCTTGGTGGTTTCTTATTGGAGGAGATTTTGAAAGAACCGTGACGTTATTTCCCGTCGATTACGACTCGATTCCGAGGTTCCTAAATGATGAGAGAGTGAAGTCAATTAGTCATAATAATGAGTAAGGGAATTCGCAGGGGCCGTCGTGGATCGACGGGTTTCATTGACTTTCCAAGTCATCGTCCGATTGCATTGGCTTCCTGCAACAAGTTTGCGGGATTTGCATAGGACATCTACATTTATTTCCGTTGCAATCTTCGGATAAATCGATGCAGTTTGACAGCGAAACGTTATCTGTTTTCTAATTATTATATGGACAAATGTTACATTTACATTTATTGTAATATACGATAAACACTTTCGATATGTTTGCTAGTCCAGGTCAATTCAACAATAGTACATACGTGTGCTTAAAAATTGTGGTTTTTGTAAATAGAAATTGTGAAAAAATGAACGACTTCGTAATAATAGCGTGTATAAATATAATATGTACGTATGTTTCAAACTAAATACACTAAGACGATGATTATTTTAAAATTGATTCTTTTTGAGAAAGGTCTGGATTAGGTACAATAATGTTTCTTCAAGATATTTCTTTATGAACAATTAAAATAACATTTTCTTCTGCTTTCCTGTTCTTTTTTTTTTTTTCCTTTAATTATCATATGGATACATACAACATTTGAATTTCACTTTCGGTTCTTTAAAAAATCGAATTCAGACGAACACGTCTGTTGTATAAACGAGGCACGCATGATAATGTAATGTAGAAAAACGAAATAAGTAGAGCAGTGTGGCACGTTATGAATAATTGTAAAGTATGTAGTTACTGAGGAAACGAAGCAAAACTGAAAAGTTCCTTTCGTTCGATCAGCGAGCGGCAAACACTTACAATTAAACAGAACTGTTGGGTCGAGCAAGGCCATGCCCCAGAAATATTTCAAATATCTGTGATACATACATGTCGAGCTGTCCGGAAATTAATTTCCCTTAATTTAATTAATTGCACTTTTAATCAGCCACTTTCGCTCCAAATTATCATCTCTGTATTATCATTTGTTAACCAACTTCGAAAAGGAGGAGGTCAATCAAGTCGACGTGCATTTTTTTATTTTTATTAATTTCTGTAAACAACATCCTTCTATATCGATATCTATTAGCATCTTCTAATTCTGTGATCCGCTGCGACAAATAATACCTCGTTTCGTCTTCGTATTTTCCAAAATTGACGATTCATGAATTCTTCGCAAATTATCATTTTTATTAACAAACAACGGAATTGAATTTCAGTTTTCGAAAATATATAGAATTTGGATGAATATATCTGCGCGAATAAACGAACGTTAAATATATTATGTAATAGTGTAATATAAAATGATTTACATTTTTATATAAAGCTTATTTATTCAACAAATGTGTTCGTCTGAATTATATGTTTTTTAAAGAATTGGTAAAAAGGGGTTGCAACGTTAGTATCCCCACGCGGGTGAAAAACCGCGGGGCACAGCTACTGTTATATAACCTTAGAAAATGTGCATGGATGGAACAGAAGGATTGCTTCGATGCTTTCTTATAAAACATTTTGATACATCGAAAGGAATAATCGAATTAGTCAAATTGAAAATTAAATCAATTTAAATTTTAATTTCGATCGAAATTTTAATTTCAATTTAAATTCTCATTGTAAATATAATGAAAAAATAAATATAATATAATGAGAAATAAAATTATATTAGAATATCTAACGGATGAAAAATGAATAATTTTTATTGGACAGTCGTAGATAAAGAACTAGAGTTTATTTTGTAGAGTTATTTAATATAATGAGAACGTAAAGAAGATTGGAATAGTCATGCGAAATCTTCTACGCCTATGTCACTTAGGATTGAGAAATCTGTGTCGGGAAGTAAAATAAGCGGACACTGACCACACATAAACGCACACAAATGTGCCGCACTATGCGATATCACCTTTCTAACCTGCTACTTGCTCTAAGCTGCAGCTACAGCTGCAGCCAGCTTATGGTCTCGCACAGAATCCAGGCTTCGTGTCAAATCCTTCTTTTTCTGTAAAAAGAACACTTTTAAAAGATTACTGGGTTCATTTTTATTGGTATATTCAAATAGGCTCGTGTAATTTCATTGAATATCGAATGAATATATAAATTAATCGATACCGATAAAAAAATATTAATTAATAGATTTAATGAACTGTTATTATTTATATATAATTGCATAAAAAGTTTTACATAATTATATGATCACCGTCGTTGATCATCATTTGTCCTCATTCACCAGAAAAATTAATAATTGCTACCTGCAAAGAGTTCTCTGTGAGCATGATTAATTGTTAACTGCAACTGAAGTTATTCATCACGTACATACAATCATAAATATATACTAATTTGTGACGTATAATAAATCAACCCAATATGTTCTATATTCGTTCGTAATTAACACGTCAATTAATAATTTTTCTTTCAATTAGTAATTTTCCATTAATGAGAAGACGAGAAACTAAAGTTTCGAATAGACTATCAATTAAAATGACCCCAATAAAAATGAAACCAAGGAGTTATCCATTTCTTTGGGTGTCTATTTATTTATTCCTCGCTGTTTGGTTGCGAGAAACAATAATAATTAACATAGACGAACGATGAATACGATTTATTTCTTCGTATTTAGATCGGAGCGATAATTATTTGTTGAAACTGGGACGAAGAGTATTAGAATTGGTTAGATGAGATTAATTAGAGATGAAAATGAAATTGTTGGCTATGTAGTACGTGGGTACTATGATTAAGGGAAATAACAGTTTCGCAAAAGTTGGGCGTGGGACAACCCACAGGCAGCAATTGATTCCAAGAAGTCAATCATCGCAGGATAACCTTCCAGCTAGATTAAAGGTTAATTGGTGAATTACTGTAGACGGATCTTTCAAAATCACGTTGGCAATTGGACCAATAGCAATAATTTCATTGCTGTATGATTTTGTAAATTCATGATTTCTTAACAATATCACCTTTTCTTTTCCAGTTTCTCTGGTAAAACTAGCAGTATATTCGATTTAGTACACCGAATTAGTGATTTATAAGTTGTTATATATCGATGGAAAAATAGTAGCGTTGTTTTCATTAAAAAAAATTGTTACGTTGTTATATATCGATGGAAAAATAGTAGCGTTATTTTCATTAAAAAAAATTGTTACGTTGTCTGGAAAAATAAGCAATATTTTGTGGACATTAAAAATATCAATAATTGCATATTAATTGCGGTATAATTGCATATTTTGTGTCACAAAATTAACGTCCTGTATCCGATATTAATACCATTTACCGAAACATGGTCAATAAGTGAACGATTTACTTAAAAAATTCATCGTATTCACTTATTTCAAATAATACAAATTCTGTTACCTTGCGCAACAGAGCGAGCCCGTAAAATTTTGATTAAGTGGAAAGTGGTTGTATTATTTTTTCATTATTTGGATGGCTCTTATAAAATTGAGTAACGCGTGCTTCAATCGATTGTGTTTCGTCATCCATAGTTGCAGCGTTATATATGCGTAGTCGTTAAATTCGATTCTTTACGGAATTACACGAAAGAGAAAGTTAAAATTAAAGAATTCGACAATTAAAGAAAATATGAAATCAAGGGTAACGTGCTTTTCGGGCATCTGGTTACTCGGAAAACACTATTTCGAACACTTACGAAATGAACGCGTGTTTCGATGCTTTCGATGTTACTCATTTTTTTCGCCTTTTCCTTGCTTTCCCAAAAATTATTCTTCAACTCATATTTACTGGTACGACATCGTTACTATACGCAACGAAAGGAGAGGTTCCAGCATGTGGAATGTGGAGTGTTTAAGGAGGGGACAAGGGTAGCAGTTGCCCCCCCCCCCTCTTTTTAAAATGAACAAAATTGAAAACAAAACAGAAAAGATACGAACAACGAATTTCTTTGAAAATTAATTTTTCCATCTTAAATCAATCGAATCTGAAAGAAGTTGAATTTAGAAAGTTGCCTCACCCCTACCCCCCGCGCCCCTCTTTTTAAAATGAACAAAATTGAAAACAAAACAGAAAAGATACGAACAACGAATTTCTTTCAAAATCAATTTTTCCATCGTAAATCAATCGAATCTGAAAGAAGTTGAATTTAGAAAGTTGCTTCGCCCCTTTATGGGTTCAAGCAAACAATATTCAAATTGCAAACAATTAACGGCGACGTGTATTTAAAAAAGTGCGAAGTGTGAAAAGAATGAGAATAAAAGATTGACTCCGCTGTGCAACGTTCGATTGATTTGTGATTCGAGAACTGTTCGTCGTCCAGGCCGATGTTTTCATATTTATTTTAAAGCAATTGTCAATGAAAAAACAAAAAAAAAAAAAAAAAGAAATGCGAATAAGTAGCTTTAGGATTAATCAATATCACAGAAAAGTCTTGTTTCAATATTCCTTACCATTTCGACGACAAAAATTCTAGAAAATCAGCTATTTCTCAGTCGTTCGAACCAGGACCTTTTAACGATTGAACGAAAAAAAATTGTAACAATTTTACGTAGGAGCACGAAAGCACAGGGCACAAGTTAATTAAGTAGGATTTGTTAATCAAGGTTGTTACTTAACTGTCTTCCACTCGAGGACGCTTGCGTTATTACTCAACACCAGCAAATTGCTCGTATCCGTGAAATTTCTCGCGCTGTAACAAAGGAAAAAGGAGAGCTAACGTTTCCATTTTTGTCGTTAGTTAAAGCAAAGATTTTCCAGCCCGAGGGAATGTTTTAAGATCTATCTGAACACAACGCGGTATGGAAACGATTTAGCAATCTTTAGAATAGAAATTCTCACAATCTTGTACGCTTTATGTTTCTTCTTTTTTTTCATGTTTTCACAACCCTACGTGCAATATAGCGAATAAGGTGTAAGTTGAAGTGTTAAGGTGTAGAATTGCGAGAGAAATAATTTAAATAATTCGATTGAAGTTTTAGGGTTTAGAATTGACGAATAGTACAAAATTGTGTAGTATTTCTTTGATTCTTTTGGCTTTATTTATTTACTGTAAAATCGTAATGAATTTTCAATTCGATATTTCCAATTGCAATTAATCGTCGATTGTTAACTGTAATTAGCCATTATAATTAACGGTCATTCGCCAATTGTTACTGCAGACATTCATTGCCTATCGGAATTATAATCGATCAATTGTTAATTGCAGTCGTAAATAGCTGAACGATATCCCACGAAACTGTGACGAAACACACCAATGGACAATGTGTACGAATCATTCTTATTTGTAATTCGGTTTAAATTGCGGAAGGACGAATTCGCAGGTGACTTTTATGTCGTTCTGCTTGACTGAGAGTGTGTAGTTTCAAGGCGGAAAGGAGTTGGGAAAGCAGCCGAACGCAGAGAAAGTGACGCTCTTGAGAAACTTTTCCCACAACTCTTGTTTTCAACGTTTGCAATAAAACCTTTCGCCTCCGTTATTTCCGAACAGAAGCGTATAAACAATGGATGAAATATAAAATATTTACATGAAATGATTTCTATACCATGTCGATACTGTTATGCCATTCTTTTCATTTACGCGATTTACACGAACCTAAATTAATTGTATTTTTATTATATTCAAAAGTTTACAAACTTTACAAAATTTAAATCAATATCATCCAAATCAATCATGGATTTGGATCAATCGTTTATTACTTCAATTCGTAAGAGCGCGAACTAAATTTTGCGATGCAGATATTTCAAAAATTCGTAAAAAATGATATAATTAACTTATAATTTGCGATTCAATGACGTATAATACGTTGAACAAGAAAACGACCTGTCAGCCCTTGAAAAAAGCATTTATTACTAATTATTATCAACTATTAATCATTCGTTTACAAAGATATAAAGGAATAATTAAACTTGAAACGGTTCTAAAAAGTAATGACCTTACTTTCGTCTACCCAGTGTCAAAACAATTGTGAAAGTGAACCAACAGGAAATTTCTCTTCTACTCGTCGTTTTATTCCGCAAGCTGAATGTAATAATAATAATTCCGTAACACCGACACTTCCAAACCGGTATTCCCCTGTAAACAGTATCTTCCAACCACGAGTAATAATAACATTCAAGCATAGATTATGCTATATAACTCGTAATTAGAAAATCTCAAAGAATAGCGGAAGTGCAATGCAATGCACTTTGTTAAAAATTTGATGTTAAATTCGACACAAGACACAAGTTCCAAACGGTTCACAAATATTTTTCTGTTAATGAATTATATCTTAGTAACGATGCAGATCAATGATTGTTATTTCTTTTTTTTAAACGGTTAACAAATTTTGATTTTTCCGACATGTCAAATTTTCAGCAACCTACATTCCACTTTCATTTAAAAATTAAAG
>NW_026534341.1:2819608-2822036 GCF_026225885.1 Hylaeus anthracinus | reverse complement strand
CTGTTAATGAATTATATCTCGGTAACGATGCAGGTCAATGATTGTTATTTCTTTTCTTTAAACGGTTAACAAATTTTGCTTTTTCTAACACGTCAATTTTTCAGCAACTTCCTACGTTCCACTTTCATTTCAATTAAAAAAATTTACAATTTTGTGAAAATTTAATCCATGTTCCCTAAGGGTCTGTGTTAAAGTAACAAAATTTTAATATCGTTTTTCATAAAATTCAGATGGTCAATTTAAATTGAAATGGGCTCGTACGATTCATATTTAATGAAAGAACAGTCAAGCGAGGTTTTGTTCAAATCCTCCGTGAAATAAATTCACAGATTCGTTCAATTTCAATTGATTCCAATCTCTCCTGCTCGTTAACTGTAACGAATTATCTGTTCACAGGTCTTTTAGCAATTTCTGTGGGCGAGGAGACAGTTCCTACTGCAGCCGAGAAGGCAGGAACGTCTTCTGGCAATGCCGAGGACATCGTCATGCTGGAAATCGACGTGAAAGAACCTGTGAAGAGGTCACCGATATCAGCCGGCACGGATTACGGATCCGCACCTAATCAATACATCCTTGAAGGTGCTGACGGCAGTCAACAGGTAACCACTATCAACATTACAATTTTGTTTAAAATTGTTTTTACCAAACATTCCATTTAACTCGAAAATGAATACTTGAAGTGGTTTCAATCGTCAATGACTAATGAATTTGAGAAAACTTTTTGAAAATAATGCATCGAGTGGATCTTTGTGTAACTTACATTTTCAGGTCTTTTATTGGATATTTATTGGCGATGTTATCGGTGATAAGAAATAATTTTTTTCGATACAAAGTGATACGTGGAGATACGTATAATAAATAAAATATGTCTTTAGTTCTTTTTTTGTTTGAAACAAAAATTAAAGTCGAAGTTGAGTCTTCTAATTATAAACATTAGTGGAACATCAGTTTTGTTTCACGAAAGTGAAACCGAGAAATTGCACTCGACTTTTCGACGAGATAGCTGGAAACGTTGTCGTTTGCTTTGTGTGCCATAGGATTGCGAAGAATGTTAAGAATTTGGAACGGTATGTCTTCGAAGAGAATGTAGTTGTAATAAAATTGAATCAGAGATACGACGTTGCGAAATGTTATAAATCGAACAAAAGTTACTTTGGAACGATGTAAAAACAAGAAGAAATTGTTGTCATATAAAATACCACACCTACAACAATTGCTCTTCTCTCCAATAAATAAAAGTCTCTCCAATTCTCTAAAAAAAAGAAACATTTTGTTTGAAGTTTCACAATCTTAAATTTAGTATTCTTCTATATACTTCATTTGGAACTTTGTTCTACAGCTTTTTGTTTCTAGGATTTGCTACGGAGTCCTTTGATATCGACGAAGTTTGAGCCATGAAACAGTATGTATACTGTGCCATTTTAGACAAATTATTTTTTGTTTCAAGTTTTCATTGAAAAGAAGTAGTAGCCGATAGAACAAAATTTTTGTGCAGGATAAACACTTTTATCTCAATTACGGATTCGTGTCATCGTGAAGTTTGAAATGTTTCCATTTGAAATTCACGGGAAGAATTTTGTTTTAATATAAATTTCAATTTACATCACTCGAGATACATTTCATCCGAAGAAATACAATTTTTACCAAAACTGTACATATAGCTTTGTAATTCGGTCACGGTCGAAGTCTTTATTTGTGCAATAAAAAATCATTGCAAACATACCCGCAAAAAATTGACCCGAATCTTAATTTCAAATTTACAATTTTTTACATATTTTAAATTTACGCGTTGCATATGCTTGCGCGCATTTTACAATTTCTCGCGTATTCAAATTCTCTATGAACGCGTAAAAATCATCCGCGGTCTATAAATAACTTTCGATTTATACTTGGTTCGCATACAGTTTGGCCGAGCGATCTGTTCGATACTTTCGCTTTTTCATTCGATAAGTTCACACGTAACAGTTTTTTTTTTAAAACGATTTCCATAAGTAGACCAGCGAGACATAGATTGTCTCAAGGATAATTTCAGGAACCTACGATATCGTTGTGTGTACCTCTACCGTCCCAAGACAATAAATTGTTCCTGGAAACAGGCAAAATCACTGCCCTCGGTCAACCGTGACCATTGGCCGCCTATCACCGACTGGCATAGTGAGTGACTGCATAGCGTGTAACCACGAACAGTTCGCATTTTTCTTTCTCGTTCGAGGGGGTTCCATTATCTAGATAAAAATTTGTTGCGACAAACAATTGCTTTCGTTCTCTACGACTCCCATTGTCATTGCTGTTCATCGATGGCAGCAAGGAGACGAATTTGGAAATATATTTTTGGGCAATATGTTTACTATTTCTGACCCTTATTTTTGATTTAATGTCGGAGGAGTTGATTAATTGGAGCAGAGAAAAATTGATTTTTCTGTGTTAT
>NW_026534341.1:2818359-2819598 GCF_026225885.1 Hylaeus anthracinus | reverse complement strand
TATTATTTCTTTGACTCTATATTTCGTTAGGTGTTTTTAATATAAGGGTGAAATAAGATAAAGATGTTGAAGGAGTTGATTAATTGGAGCAGAGAAAAATTGACTTTTCTGTGTTATTATTTCTTTGACTCTATATTTCGTTATATTTATTATTTCATTATTTTCATTATATTTATTAAGTGTTTTTAATGTAAGGGTGAAATAAGATGAATTTAATGTTGGAGCAATTAATTAAATGGATCGGTTAATTAAAACTTAATTCTTCTATATTATTCTGTATTCACTAATAATATAATAATAATATAATAGATATTTTAGAAACCGTAGACAGTATAATTCTATGATACGTTTAATATAGAGCCTCGTATAAATGAATTATAGTGGAAACTGCAGAATGCAAAACAAAAGTAAAAGTTCGTTTTATAATTCTCCTAAGTTGCATATTAAATGTCTACCAGTTATAGCCAGAGAAAATGTGCTAATAACATGTGGACATCCCTTGAAAGGTGGAAAAATTGTGGAACAAAATGGTACATATATAATTCAATAAATACATCCAAATATGTGTATGGAACATCAGACGTGTCTTTGAATGTTTCTTAAAAATTGGCACGAACTTTCTGGACGACCCAATATATAAATTACACGAGTCCAGAAAGAAGTGGCGAGCAGAAATTGTTGGTGTATTTCCCGGAACAAAGTAAGAGTTCGCATTAAAGATAGAAGAGTGAATCATTGAACGTTTTCGTCACGGTGGGGGAGGCTTTTATGTTTTCTTATACACCCACACACGGTCGTGATCCTTTAGTCGTGCTGAACGCGATCTTGCCTTCTTGCATAACTTTTACCTTCTAATCGCTTCGACCCGACAGAACCGGTAATACCACACCCAATAATAGAGAGCATATCCGTCTACGAGTCTCGCAGGCCCCAGTTACGTTCTCCATATGGTGCACGGCCTTGCGTATCGTTACCCTGACTAGTCGCTTTGAATGAATCTTTATTTAACCTCATTTATGGGTCATCGACTCATCCGCAACGTTAACAATACGTAATCATTAGCATTCAGAAAAGTATTAAAGGTTCGAAGACTAAATCCGAATTACGAACGAATCAGTGAAAATATGGAAGGTTGAAACAAGGGCGCTCAATAAAGGACTCCTTTGATGGACTATCTACAGAAAAACACATCTTAAACTAATTTAAAGAGAGCAAGAGATGATCAGTTTGACCAGTACG